>NC_085010.1:1592046-1892046 GCF_963854185.1 Sardina pilchardus | reverse complement strand
GAAGTGTTGTCTGCACTATGTTTTAGGCAAGCTAAAATGGCTACACCGTGTTAAGGAAAACTGTTTTTGACAAATTCAGGAAACATGTCCTGGGTATGAGGAGTGTTTGTGGGGTGTTTGCCACCCTCTTCATAGATGGGATATAAAATACCATTTTAACTAGGAGCTCTGACTGATTTTACAGAGATCACAGATGGGAAAAAAAGGGGAACAAGTAATAAATGTGATTAGTTTAAATATAAATGTTAACAGGAAATTCTATCTCCATTTAAAGGTCTGGAAATCTTGCTTATACTTGCTTAGGTTTTAATGTGTTTGTCTCTTTTTAACAAATTTGCATAATGCACAATATCTATTTTATGCACAATATCTATTTTAACATTACATTTTATTCATTGAACCCAGTGGACACATCATCAGATAATTATGTTAAATGAATTCAATAATTCATCCTCCATCGCATTTATGGTGAAAAATAAGTGGATCATTAAATCTGATAGCAATTACAACTGCTACACATGTTTTGTCCTCTGTGTCATATTTGTCAAGAATCTGTAAATAGAAAGAGACTAGCTAGTCTGAAAGAGACAAAGGCAGAGGATGGATCATTTGATCATCATCATCATCATTCAATTCAACATTTTAAAGGCATCTGAAAAGGAACAGATAGCCTCATCCACAAAGGGAAAATGGAGAGGAAATGACACAAACAGTGGCAGAGAACAAGCATGCGTTACCACAACGCAGTGAGCTGCATGGCTGCAGCAAAGCAGCACTCGGCTCAACTCGGCTTTTCCAGGAATGCAGAGCATCAACATAAGGTGCACTGCAGCAGCCAGAGAGGGAGGGGGAGAGAGAGAGAGAGAGAGAGGCAGGGAGGGAGAGAGGGAGAAGAGATGAAGAGAGGAGAGGGGAGGGGGATGGAGGAGGAGAGAAAGATTCACCACATCCACAACACTGACTCATCTGCGTGCCCACTATTCCTGATCCCTGCGCTATGACAAATGTCGTTTATCTCAGCTAATGGGAAGAGAACCCTATCCATCAAATCTTCCACACGCTAAAGGTAGCTAAAAGCCTACGCTCACATCTTTCTCTGACCACCCAGACACAGCAGAGGGCAGCAAGACCAATAGAGCAGACAGCTATGGAAACAGATTTGACCACTACAGGCTAGACTCACCTTTTAAGGGCACTCTATGACACACACACACACACACACACACACACACACACACACACACACACACACACACACACACACACACACACACACACACACACACACACACACACACACACACACACACACACACACACACACACACACACACACACACACACACACACACACACACACACACACACACACACACACACACACACACACACACACACACACACACACACACACACACACACACACACACACACACACACTTAAGAAAACAGGAAAGAAAGGACGAAGAGGAGCAGATCATTGTATCTTTTAATATACTACCTCCCTCTCTGTTCATGAACAAACAACCCTTGATTTTGGTAGACACTGTTTTTATTCTACAGTAGCACTGCTAATCAAAGCCAAAAAAGCAACTCCTTTATGTGACAATTTTCTAACAATACAACCTACTACTGCAGTCCACTGGCAAGATTTGATCAGCCCGTTAAATCCAAATATGTGTGTGTGTGTGTGTGTGTGTGTGTGTGGTGTGTGTTTCACTCAAAAAACTTAGAGATGATCAGACAGACAGTCCAGTAAGAATGCAATGAAAGTACTAGCCCATTTAAGTCAATTGGAGACTTGTGGGATTTCACCTTAAACAATAATCATAGCCCATCATTTCTATCTGGAGTTAATGAGAATCTTTTGACAGTCATCTATTTTAATCCAGAAGTGATTGTGATCATTTTGAGCTGAAGTCAGCTGTAAGCGAGTTGATTTTGGTAAAATTATTTCAGTCCATGTCTGTAACTTAGTACTTATTGGTGGTGGTCTAGTGGGGGAGTCCTACTAATTCCTACTGAGAGTTGTCCACCTTCGCAATTTAACTGAGAGTGGACTTGAGTTTACACAATCTACGTTTGTTGGGCCTTAAAGGTTCAAATGTATCTACAGTGTTGTGTAGGTCATTTATATCTACAAGGAACATACATCTAGGCCTTACGACTGAGAATGAGAACTATGCCGTTTCAGCACTCAGTCACGCTCACCCCAACAAGAGCCAATTCTGACAGATTCTATTTTTAAATACACATTTTCTGTAGACACTGCCTGAGCTGACTGATGGGAAGGGGATATGTCCATCCACATGCTAGCTGGGTCAGCCCTGCAGTGAGGGGGCAGGCCTCTACAGCTCGCTGGGAGAGATAAGCTTTGCTCTGCCCTCATCTTATCAAAACACTGCCATTTCACAAAAGCCCAAATACAAGGTGCCTACACAAAACATGACCAGATAACTTTGACAAAGAGACAGAGCAGGACAAGATCCAAAAGTGGGACGGGGGGGGGGGGGGGAGAGAATAAGAGAGGAAATGAGAAATGAAAACACTGACGATACAAACACAGCGCTGTAATAAGAAGGATCTCATTGACACACACACACACACACACACACACACACACACACACACACACACACACACACACACACACACACACACACACACACACACACACACACACACACACACACACACACACACACACACACACACACACACACACACACACACACACACACACACACACGGCTAAATCTCACTAAGGACCTCTGAAGTGGGATGCTGGAATTAGGAGGTGTTAGTCCTCCTAATTCGGACAAAAATGTCTCTGATTAAAAACAGACTGGAGCCATTTGTATCAATCACTATTCATTTCAGACTAACAGATCAGCAGTGGAGGGAAAACACTGCATCAAGCAGAAGAACGATCTCCTCAAGAAACACTTCATAAATGTTTCATCATGTGCATGCCAGTATAGACCATTAATGGAGATACTTTCATATTTATGACTGAATAGAATATAATATAATTAGGCCTATAGAGGAGCACACACAGGAAAACATGTCAGAAACAGTCCTGAGGCACCATATTATCAGCAGATAATGGCAAGCCACCAAAGATGCACATAATCTCAAAGCACAAAGTTTGAGCCTAAAATGCCATGAAAAATACAATTACAAAAGAAGCGGGACATTAAAAACAAATTATCAAATTAATTGAAATATCCACAATAGCAGACACGCATAATTAAGCCGCACTGACGCCATTATAAATACATGGCGCCCTGTAGGGAATGGATGAAGTTGCTAACACTGTTTGCTCAGCGCGGTAGATAATGATGCTGTGATGGACAGAGAGATAAAGGCCTCCATCACATGGAACGTAAATGAAGTCAGCATCACTCCACTCCCAGTAAACACCCACCCATTATTCATACGCGCAGACTATGTGAGTGACAGAGAACACGCGGGGGAGGACACTCAAACCATCAACTTGCCCTGCTCACATTCTAAGAAAACTTCTATCTCACTTCATTTAACTGAAGGAGTTTATCATATGACTGTCCCCATTTTCTCATGACACTATTAAACAGAATATTTACATTTGAAGTTTAAAGGGACAAGAGTGTATAGAATGATGGTGTGAGGCAGACCACAGAGCAGGTGTAAAATATAGCACATGGATAGAGGGGAATCTCAGGAATTGACAAATAATTTAGGGCTGAAGGTCAACACCTCTTTCATCACCAGGTCATCATCAATTTCTTCACGATTCAATATGACATTGATTTTTTAAGGCAACAATGTTATTCTTTTCGATAGTTTTGCAGGGATGTGATGCGATTCAATACTGGGGTCTGTTGTCGATAGGATTATAGTTTTGGGTGATGTTCATGTACATATTCTAAAATGGCAAATATTATTGACCAAATACTGAACATTAGACTGTGTAGCCTACCTTATTCTACAGTCAGTCACAGCCAAAAGCTAATATTAACTCTATTTCCTCTGCCATACCTGGGCCACAACACACCTAACTCCGTATGATCATGTTCAACACCCAACAGGTCACAGAGCCCTGTGCCAGTCACAGTGAATGCCACTTCAGAACAGCATGCTTGGTCCGCACACCGTTAAGAGGCCATGGCCTTTCAAACCCAGTTCAGATGGAACCTCTCGCCACCAACCACAATAAGCACACAAAGGCAGCTGTGGGGGCGGCGAGGTCTGCCAAACCCACACAGCACTCGCATGTCAGCATCTGGAAGTGAGAGGAAACGTCTGGGAGTGATGGGAAATGTCCTCAGATGTCTACATGGAGAATACGGTAAATGCTTGCATCAGCTGGGGGGCTATTTTTAATGCTAAACAGCCGGTACATCAGACAGCTCCAACAGCAAGCTGCCACAGCAGATGCCAACAGGAAGTCACTCGAATATGAAGACCACACAGAAAGGCCCATTTCCTTTCCAGTTTCCTCTCCAACAAAATAAGGCTTCCAGTGCCAAAGCAATCTCACAGACTACCATACAAAGACGATCAGTGACAACAGATGAAGTAAATTTGGCTGTCAACTCCTTGTGGTTACTGTAAACAACTGCACTTCCAAAAGCCCTACCTATAAATCAAACAAGTCATTTACACACAATCTCTCACAAATCCAAGCAACCATGTTGTGCAAAAGTTGCTATTTGCAATCAGACATAATGGCAACCAAGTGGGTTCAAAGAACACTAGCAGCTGTACAGAGTATGACACAGCTCTTCGAGGAAGAGCGCTCTTCCTGGAACAGTAGTGACATGGTGTGTGGTGGGATGCTAACCAGCCAGCAGGAAGGTGATGAGACAGGTCTCTTTGGGCATGTAGAGTTTGAGGCGGGAGCCACTGAAGACGTACTCCACCACGGCCTCAGAACGACCAGCGCGCTGCAGGAATGGAAGGAACTGTTTGGCCTTCTGTGTCTCCTAAGGAAAGCAAGGAGAAAGGAAAAAAAAAAAATATATAAAAATGATAATTTACGCACAATAAAACATATACAAGCTTTAAATACACACACACACACACACACACACACACACACACACACTTTAGCCCTTCATCTATCTTCATTTATTCATGTTCCCCTTCAAAGGCATAAGAGCCTTGGGGCCAGGTGCAGCAGAGGAGAAGCAACACACTAACCAACTTTAAGGTGTGAGATGCATTACAGAAGGGACAAGTGAATACACAAGACACCCAATACACTTTTACTCACCCCAGAAATGTCAGCCACTCTGTGGATGGGGACCTCCTTCTTGCTGTGCAGTCCTTTAGCATTCTTGATGGCTCTGCAATCAATCAAGCATGCAGCTACTGTTCAGCCCACATATACTGAAAACCAGCTAGGTGCTGCAGGAAAGGTCAGCTAACTACTAAAGAACATTCCCAGAGGATTTCATATTGCACACAAATATTTGGCAACACTTTACTTGGCAACTTTTACATGCAGAGGAAAAAGGTAACTTTGCTTTATAGGGTCTGATGTAATGGCAGCCTCACCAACACAGACACACCCCGGTACAGACTCCCATTGTTTTTTTTGTGTGTGTGTGTGTGTGTGTGTGTGTGTGTGTGTGTGTGTGTGTGTGTGTGTGTGTGTCGTTCTGAGAACAGGCATTATTACTCAGAGGGTGCCGGATAACAACCAGCGATCTGCACTGAACATAAAATCAGCAGAAACATTAACCAGAGCGAAGGAGAGACGGTGAGCATGGAGAAGTGAGGCAGAGACAAAGCACATCTACAGGCAAAGTGAGGTGAGAGAATAAACCCAACCCAAAACTGAGCTGGAGGCCCAGTGGTGAACTGGGGTGGGCTCCTTCTCTCCTCAGCTAACCAGATCTCGATTGCCATTAGTCATCAAATCCTCCTTAATCTCTGCACTATGGCCACACATAATTACATTCATGGACAAAGCACAGAGAAAGGTGAACTGAATAGGCTGTGCTGCACTCAGACTGCTATTTTCAGCAGGTAATGACTGCTAGCTGGCGCAGCTGCATATGATCTGGTCAGGGCTATTCCTCTCTGTGGACCACTGCAGCAGGCTCATCTCCTCTGCAGCTCCACTACTGGACCAGTGACATGTCCACACACCTGCCGCCACTAATGGAGTCATACTGAAGGGGAAATCTCAAGAGTTTTCACATAGGTCTTTTTGTTGAGGCCACGAGTACTGTCAGTACGAAAAAAAGGGAAAAAAACTGAAAACAATCGGTTTTATCTAGCTGGAGTTGCTACAGGCAGCCAGCTCCAGCGCTACACTTTGGGGGCGTGTCTGTGAGCCCGCATGTACATGCCCCCAGAGTGCATCGCTGGAGCTGCCTGCCTGCGTGACACGCTAATGTATGAGCCACTTGACCAAAATCAGGCTGTGCGTTGAGAGAAAATGCCTAATGTAGTGTGTGAGTGGGCGGCAGCTCACCTTGCTTCAGCAGCCAGGAGTTCGTCATAGTGAGATGAGCGCTGGTCATCGTCCTGACGATACCTAATCACAGTGGCCAGACCTTTGCTGACCAGGGCTTCAGCAATGTTACTGCAAAGAGGGAGACAAACAGGAACACAAAGATGCCAAAGAGTAAGAGATAATGCCTGAGGTGTGCATGAGAAATGTTTTGCCATGTTGACTACCCCAATACTCAGGCTGACTATGGAACCATCCAACACACACAGTCAAATATACTCATCTAATATTGTAGTATATAATGTAGAGAACACATGTTTAATCCCAGGTCTGCACATGCAACCTATTCATAGTCTTCTCTGTTTGCCGTGGCCTGTACGGGGCCCCATGCATTGGCATCCTCAGTCTGCCTTGTTGTGTTCAGTGAAATGCACAACACAATGCTGACATGACAGGGGGAAATGGCGCCAAGTGCCCAATCGGCTAGCCTGCCTGCTCTGCAAGGCCCTGGGCTTAATGCGCCACCTGTTACCCATGATGCACCACGCTGCTCAGGCAGGATGGGCAATTAGTTGGAGCAAGACAGTGACCTCCCGTGCTGGGGCCACACACACACACACACACTTCTAATCAAGCAGAACCATGGAAAAATAATGAGCCTTCTTTTAGCTCAGTTAAAGTCTCCAAATGACATACCAAGTCCTTACAATGGGTCCTACTTTAACATTATAAAGACTGCATACAATTAGAGTGTTGCAATATACAAAGGATGATGTACAATGATGGCTTTCTCCAATCTTATCTGTGGTGAGGGGTGCAGGGCTACTTGAGCCGGGTGCTTTGGTGTGTAATGCATCATACAAGAAGTACTTACATGCCTCCTATTGTTACAGTGGCACAGGTGCGCTCTGGGAAGGCTGGAACTGTGCCTGTCTCTGTGGCTGCTCTGATGTAATCCACTGTAACGTTTACCTGAAGCAAAGCAAACAAGCCAAAACACTGCTCAGTACTCTCATTCTCCAGCTTTCTTTCTTCCTCTCACACACACACACACACACACACACACACACACACACACACACACACACACACACACACACACACACACACACACACACACACACACACACACACACACACACACACACACACACACACACACACACACACACACACACACACACACACACACACACACACACACACACACACACACACACACACACACACACACACACAGATTATTGTATAGTGAACAATTATGATACAACAGTAAAAATGGAGAATAAAAAAAAAAAACATAAGTTGTGATACAGGAAGAGCACTTTAGCCCTCAATTGTATAGCGCAGCAAATTGAGTAGGCACTGGCTGTGTGCACTTGTTTGTCTGTGGGCTACTTTTCAAGGTCACCCGCAGTCAGTGTGAATCATGTCACGCTAGACTGTACATCTCCCTAGAGGAACCAAGACCAAACATGGACACTGTTTATCACCCGCACACCCACCCACGCACACACACGTAATCAGGAAGACACAGATCAGAAGGCTGGTTGTTTTTCAGCAGAGCGCTTCAGAATGATTCAGAGCATCTAGCCCGTGTTGCTTTACCTGACACACGAACAAGCTGCGTGTGCTGAAGCGCTACCAGAGGGGAAGGGGCGGGGAGGAGATTGGGAAGGGCAGAGTGAGGGGGACAGACATTTCCCATACTGCTCTACTGCGGGCACAATCGATGCCCATTAATGCCCCCTCTCCCACAGGGCCTTCGTATAAGCCTCCAGGGAGTGTTGGGGCTCTAGTTAACAGCTGGCAAACAAACAGGGGCAGCCATCCACACAGTAGCCCAGTCTAGCCAGACCATTCAGCAATCTAGCACATCCTCCCACCAGGCCATTGCAAACAAAGGCAGAAGGCTAGGTGGAGATAGGGAGGGGAGGAGCCCCCATCTGTTGGACACATAAGGAGTGGGGGGGGATGGAGGGAGAGAGAGAGAGAGAGGGGAGAAGAGAAAAGAGAGAGAGAAAGAAGAGAGGGAGAGAGAAAGAGAAAGAGAGGGAGGCAGAAATCTGTCATTAATCTGGGAGAGGAGAGCTCTGGACAAGGACAAGGACAGACACATTGCGGATAAATGTCCCAGAATCTGTGCAGATACGAAGCAGGATAGATGATGGAAGTGGGGAGAACGGTGATTGAGAGAAACAGCAGAAATAGAGGGAAATGGATGTGAGCAAAAAAAAGAGCAGATATAATATAAAGAGAAGTGAGTGGACTAGAGAGGGAGGTATAACACGATTCTGATAATGTTAATGAGGCTGCATAATGATACACCAGGGAATCACTGATAAAACTTGCTTTTTAAGTGATGCTCTTTCCCATGTGACACCAAGAAAATAGGTTCACATGTTGACTTTGAAGAATCTAAAACCACAATTAGGACTGGTTTTATACAGACTGTATCCCATTTAAACTAACACAGTATAAAAATAGCAAGGGCGCTGTACCAGACATGACACACTAGACCAGGTTAGCAGTTTGGGCATGTGGATATCATCAGATTTATTGAACTTATATTTTGTAAATAAATTCCAAAAACTATTCTGACTTTGGCCAGCTGGTGACGCTATGCCAGACAGGCATATTAGGTGTTCAGATGTCATATACTTATCCTGACCTGACGCCACTTTTTTTATTTTTGATGATGATGTTTCGGCAAGAAGCCTTTGTTAAATTGACAAAGGCTTCTTGCCGAAACGTCGTCAAAAAAAATTAAAAAGTGGCATCAGGATAAGAGTGTGCGGTCTCCTCCTTCATCTTCATCGACTTTATCCCACGACCAGCACCTCGTAAAAACAGGTGTGCGCTGTTCTTCCTAAAACCTAATCTGACTAATCTGATTGTGATATCTACAGGATGGATTTCTGATTAGTAGTCCATATTTGACAACTTAACCTGTGTGTTGATCTGGTAAACTGTAAATCTTGCACAAGCATGAATTTTGGATATTAATATTGACATGTAAGACTAACATGTTTTGTGAGGATGAGAATTGGGTCTGCATTGACAGTCCCCAGTTCAATCACAACTTCCTAAAACGGATAGTTCCGGTCCTTAATTATGATTTCTAAATCGCGTTTGATGCCGTTATTCCAGCATAACCTCACACCTAGACCGCATTTCGTGCTATAATAATGCGCTACCACAATTAGCACAAAAGTTAGAGTGGCTGCGTCTCATTGTTGCATGGCAACCATTCATATGGAGGGAATATACAGTATTTCTTGGTGGAAGAATGATTATCTATGAATACATGGTTACATTTTTCATTGCTGTGCCTTTGTTCCATGAAATCTTGCTAGATCGACGTAGTGACCGTTTTAGAAAAGCAATAAGACACTCAAGTCCGTGGTTCATACTGTATAATAGAACAGCTAAGGGGGTTTAAAGGCACTCCGCTTCGCGTCATGCCTAACAACGCCCCTTAGCTGTTCGATTATACAGTATAAACCACAGCCTCACTGGGCTTAGATGCTTAATTAGATTGAATAGCCATTAATATAAAAAATACAGTTCTGATTGGTAGGCCTAATCCATATTTGAGACGATAACCAATCATGCACATGTAAGGCTAGGCTTACATGAATAACTTTGCTTGAGATCATTGAATTCTTAAAACCTGTTGCGATCTTGAATGTGTGTGTGACTTCATGTTGCACCGCACACATTGGTTTGACAATCCATTTTGATATGATATACAGCAAATTATCAGCTTCTATTTCTGGTGCAACATGTCTAACATGTTGGTTTAATTGCACCAAGGATTTGCTTTTCACACAAATGCATCAGCATGACCATGATAGATACAATGATACTCTTATCAGAACATTTATACCCTTTACCTTACCTCAAACCCATATCTAAACCCATTTAAAACACATTTAACACCCACAACATGTTTAACCATCATGCTGTTGCATTAATGTTTTTGCTTTTCCCCAATGGCTAAAAATGCAAAAGGCACCAGTAGTGGTACCTTCACTTAGGTAGAATGGGATTCAACTTCCTGCAGTGTCCTTGCTCATAACCACCACATACAAATACAAAACAGTTATAAATCACTCTATACATTACCAAAAAACACAAAAACTCTCATTATCAATAACTACTGTATTCCAATTTATTGTTTATTATAATTATTATGCACTGCAAGAAATGGACTGTGTTGATCCCTTCTTCAATCTGTGTGCATATATATTTGTCTGACCATGTTGTATAACTGTGTTTTTGTGTTTCATCTAACATTTGTGTGTGACTATGTGCTTCATTGTATATATCTACTGTATGTCTTACCAAAGCAAAGCACACACTAGTGCATGTGACCGTGGTGGAACACAAGCTAGCAAGAGCCTGACATGCAAGCTGAAATCATGAATTCACAAAAAGCTTATATACATCTGGGTACAGTTTAATGCTGCTGCACTAGGTGTGGTGGTGGTGGGGGTCTGTAATACATATTTTATGGATTAAAGTGAGCCTCTCTCCGCAGACACAGCTGTAATTCTCTTTAAACCCTGTCCAGGAGGAGATGACTTCATCTGAGCGCAAGACTAAGCAGTATTGGAGCAGCCAGTGGTAATTTGAACACCAAAACACCTATGGTATACCCACCAATGATTTCAGATCCTCGCCTATATAAACTAACTGTGATTGAAAAAGAAACCTCCTATTTCATACACATAAACACAACCATAGGTCTCGGAGCGTGACTGCATTCTTCTTGAGCACACACACACAAACACACAACCATACAAGAATCAAAAGCACCACATAAAACTTGAAAATATCCACACACATACACAAAACAGGAGCCACTTTGAGAGGCTGGGATTATCCGAATGTGCTCTCTCCTGATAAGTGGATTAATGCTACTTCTTCATTTGACTTTTCTGCTGAGGCTGAGACCCCACACAGAAGCACTACTTATGAGGTTCACCAAATCTGGCCTAGGATTATGTCACAACCAAGCACTGCTTGAATAAAAGAGGATGGTGGGGGGGGTCTCTTCCAAAGATTTACCTTAATTACTGAGAGAGAGGAAACTTCTCAGCCAACACCTCTTAGAACTGCTCTTAAAGGGAATCGAGTAACCTGAAATGGAGTCCTTCATGGAGTTTCCCCCCTTTCACGTCATGAAATGGCTTACCCTCAGACTTGCAATGGACCTCCTATTGTCCCACTGCACCGTGACTCCACTAATAATCAACACACGTGTGAAAGTTACAATCAGTTAGGGAAAAAAATAATAATGCAGATACAACTATGTTGTACGAAAGTAAATAAACAAATAAATAAATTAGAAAAGCAATTCCAAGGAATTACCAATCATGACTATGATTGTGATGTAAAATATCATGTATAGTTAAAAGAGATAATGCGGAAATGGTTACTAAGGTGTTAGAAATGCACAAATGGCGGTTGCAGCCCTCTGTATTGGACAGAGTTGGATGGAACGCAATGCAAAGTAAGGCTCATTACTTTATTCTCCTATTTGAGATAGCCTAAGTAATAGAAGTCCTCCTCCTATTGCCGTGGTGTGCTTTACCCCATCATGAGCAGGGGGCGTGGAATTAGGCCACCTCCTACAGCACTCTGCATGCTTCTGAGGCTGTGGCTTTAGATGATACTTCTTTGCTTTCTATTTACAATTAGGCTGTTCATAAGAGCTACAAATAAAACACAAATACTCACGAGCGAACTTCACTTAAAGCAGTTCAATTATTTGCAAGTTGTGCGTGTCATTCAACATTGTGAGGGAGCGTGTGCAAGCTGGGCAGCGCTTCCTTTAAGCAATTCGAATTTGCACATTTTTTAAAGCATCATTGAGGTTCCGTGTTGGTGAACTTGAAGCCAGCTTTTAGCAAGACAAAGCAATGTACAGTAAGTAAGACAAAGCAAAGCATTTAATAAGCATTTAGTAAGACAAAGCAAAGTAAGAAATGCCTGCCTACAGCGCAACCTGGGTTGGAGTCGCGTAAAATATTATATTATGATAGCCTAGCTAATGTTTCATACAACGTCATTAGGCTAAATAAATAAAGTGGACGATGTCAATAACAGCGTCCATAGAAACATTTCAGCGCAGTGTAACATGTTACTGTAGAGTAGAGTAAAGAAATAATGTAGCCTAAGGGATTACATTTTTTTACAGTATGTGCAATACATTACTTTTTTTTGAGTAGCGTATTGGGGGAGGCATACATGTCTCGTAGATGAGACTGTCAGGGTAATTTTGCTTTGATATTAGTTTTTAAAACTGCCAGTCACTCACTGTAGCCTACCACTCAGGGAATAGACAATTAAAAGAGAGACTGATTGGAGTGATGACTCAGAAACAACATCGGGTAATGGCAGCAATTGTGTTCAGAACGCAACAACTTCTACAAGCTCAATAACATCCACAGCAAAAAAATGAGGTTAGAAAAATAGTCGGAGAACTTTGCCCATTAGTTAGATGTGCACGACAAGCAGGCAAGTTTAGGGGTTGTTATGGACAATTAATGTGAACATGCATGTTGCACTGTGGACTTTCAACGAATTTCGTAATGAATAGAGCTGGCGTTTCTTTAATATCGAGGCTCCATAGCTTGCTAGGCCTGCTGGTATAAAACCAATTGCACTGTCTGTCTGAAAGACACTCTCTCCCCATGCAGTCAAAATTAGCGGGATTCTTCAGAACAGGCTCGTCCTACTCATCACCCTGACATGACGGTACATAGAGTTAACTAGCCTATAATAACGTGCTATTTTATACGGGCTTTCTTTCTTTTTGCAAAACAAAGTGCAATAGCACTTAAAATAGCAGCATGTTGAAATGATGTGATGAAAATTGTACAGTACCCTAGTCGATGCCGATGTGCGTTTCATTTATTTATTTTTGTTCCTGTGTGACGATCTGAGTTCACTGCTGATATTCTGTGGCAGTCTAGGCCTACAACATAGCCAATAGGCTATACTAGGGACTCACACATTTAAATATCTTTGCTGCATAGATCAGTCTCCTTTCTAGAAGAGGCAAGAGGACGATCAAGACTATCTGCTCATGTCTGAGAGTAGTACACTTATGAGTGGCTTATTAGCAGAAGTCAATGCTATGCCATTATCTACAGCCTGAGCCAAACATCTACAACCATGCTGGCTGCTAGCAGCCGGAGCAGGTCCCTCTGGACTTAGCTGCTGTGTCAGCAAGCTTACAGAACAGCCAATGAAGCTGAATACAAGAGGGGATAGAAGTAAGGTGCAGTATCTGCCTCAACTGACACATCCCAACCTTTGCCAAAGCCGTGCAGCAAGTCACATTTACCAGAATGGTTACTTCCAGAGGAACCTTTTGTCTCAAACCCTTCCACAGTAATAAGACTGCACATCCACCAACACAGCATTTATTATCAAAAATATCAAAAGGCATAGATCTCTACATATACCCCAATCCAAATTTTGCTAAACTGACTTCAAAATGTACAAATTGCTGAGCTCATTACTGTGAATGCTGAAGAAGAGAACTAATTTGGTCTGTTCTGTAGCTAGAGCAACGGCACAGCTGCAGGAAACCAGCCGCTTTAACGGCTTGCCCTTCAGTCAGATTGGCATGAGTTTATTCATAGACACACTTGTGTCCTAGCAACAACAAAGAGAGAATACAAGGGAATGTTATAGTTACAACGATTATATACAGAAAGCTCTGCAAAAATCCTGCAAAGATCCCAACGTCCCAAGATTGGTACAAATAATACATACACACACACACAAATTTACATATACACACACATAAACACTGCAAAAAATAAAATCTAACTAGAGATGCACCGATTGCAATTTTTTGGCCGATTCCGATTTCCGATTTTTCATAGAATTTGACCTGCCGATACCGATTTTAGCCGATTCCGATTTGCATCTTCTAACCACTTTACAGCACACAAAATTATTTAGAGTTATTTTCTATCCTTTCTTTAATACAACATGTTAATATAGAAATGTAATCAACTTATCAATGGCTGGTAAAAAAAATGTGAATAGACGGATTCTTCTTCAAGTCTTCTTCAGCTGCAGTAGGCTATTCCCAGTGTGGGACATTCATTTCACACACTACTAATAGAAATGCACTGTAGGACTACTATTTTTTTCTTCTCACATACAATATCCAACTGTAAATATCTTCAGACTACTGATGTGTATAACTGGAAAGTTTGTATAGGTGCTACATAGGCTGAGATGTTGGAAAATTACAAAAAACTGATTTTGAGATAACAGCCTTGAAACACAGCCAATGGCATGCATACTCAGTCTACTACACTCTTCTTTGAACTTTCGCGATTGCTTGCGGATACAAAGGAAGTGTCCATATTTGGATGGCATAACGTCATGCAGGAGAAACACAACTTTCCAACGACACCACACATGATATGTTTTGTATCACGGTCGCGATAGTGTATGACATGTTAGAATGCTTACTTTTGGCGAATTTAGAAGAAACATACAGGCGTGAGTAGACAAAAGGTAATGAAATAAACCTCTAAATGTGTAAATCGGACTTTGTTGTTGTGTTAGTGTGAAAGAATACATGCTAAGGTGGCAAACTGAAGCAAAACGATGTTTATTCCTGCCGTGGCTATGTTGTTGCTTGTTGACAGCGCTTGTGGTTCAGCTGTGAGCACGCAATTAGCGGCAAAGACGGGCGGTGATGTGCGCTGTTTACGTAACCTAGTGACAGCTTAGTAAATTCCACGCAATATGGCAAAGCACAGCGTTCGCTGCATAGAAAAACTCAGCATTAGCGCTTTATCCAGCCCTGAGTGTTAGCCTTTGCTAGCTTCATCAAACTTTGCTAACTCAGCTGTGTGATGTTGTTACAAGTAGGTGCGAGTGCATTTGACCGGCATAAAATCGGCATGTCTCAGACTGACCGGCCGGTCGCCGGTCGTGGCCGATCACGTGAAAATCGGCCGATTCTGATCGGCGGCCGAGCGATCGGTGCATCTCTAAATCTAACCAAGTGTTAATCTTAAATTAAGATCAAAATATCTATTTGGTATTGACAGATGAATTTGCTTGTTTCCAAAATGAGACGTCATTTAAGAAATGTTGACTTATTTTATGTCAAATGATTTTATGAGAAGGCGCTAGGTAAGTGTCTTTATACTGTAAACAATACCAACTTGATTTTTTGATCTTGCTATAAGATTATTAACACTTTGTTTTAGATTTTATTAGATAAGCACACCGCTAAGTACAAGTCTTAGGCCTACAAGAAAACACAATCTCTTCAACCTGCAAGGCAAAACACATGTCTCTCTCCCCCTCATTTGCGGCATAGCCAGCATCAACATAAGGGTTAGGAGAGATATCTATGAGGGATCATTGGCTTGTTGACTTACTACCCTAAAGTGCTAGTACGGCTTCATCATCCCCACTATATCTTCAAACCAGAACATGAAAGTGCACTTGGAGTGCAGGGCTGCCAGACGTTTATAGCAGCTTCAGAGTAGTGTAAGCACTTGCTGATGAAAAGCCTGAACACACACACTGCAATGTGTTCCGAATGACTTTCCCTTCTTGTTATGCCGTGCATAAACACTTAACGGTGAGGGAACAGCAGCACTTTAACCGTGCAATAAACCCCCTCATAAAGCCCACTTTTTGCATCCCATTACATTTTAATGAGCTCAAACATGATGAACATGCAATTTCCATGGCATACCTTGCCATCTTTATACCCCCATCACCCAACAGAATATGAAAGACTTTTACAGGACAGAAACCGAGACAGAAAATACATCTCAGAGCATTACTATAAGATGCTAACTTCTCTATGAACTTTAAAAGAAAGGTTGCACGAGTGTACAAATAAATATTAGGCCTCTATTGATAGTCTAACACACATGGTCACTTGCAAAAAGCTTATCTAAATTTAGTGGGCTGTCCAGTCCACATTTGGAGTGTTTTCGTTATCAAATGGATAACGAATGGCGCAACAAGGCGTTCCTATGTTTCTTAATTAGAGTATATAGCCTAAAGGCATCTGCACTCATCTATTATTTGAACTCATTGGTAAAGTGAAACTAACTTCACCCTGGTCTCATAGTCAACGACAAAACAGTTATACACAGTTACTTTCACGATCGACTGACAATAGTCACCATCAAAAAAATAGCCTAATATCAGCAACACTTACCCCAATAATGTTTGAATGACAATAAAAAAATTAAGGACATTTATCCTGCAGAGGAGTTGCATGCATACATCCCATGACAGTGGGTCTCCAGCAAATGTATTTCGGAATATTTCCCATTGTAATCACGCAATTTGTAATGTTTTGCATGCATGTGCGCTGGTGCGAGTTCCTTGTGTATCCACCCCCATCACTGGGCTCTTAAAATAACATATAAAAAAACTTGCCACTGATTTCTGACCAGGCTTCCCTTGATCAGTAGCGTAATGTGCTTTAGGTAGTGTACGATCGCAATTTTTAGATAATGCGACAGACCCTTCCTTTGGTCATTAATTGTCACACCCCTTGGCGCGCTGCTCAATAAAAGAGACGTGCATGGCGAAAAACTTGAGCCTATGATCGGAATAAGCATTGCGTTGTGATGATTAAGTTTTGAGTCAAGAAAATATGGCCCATAGTGTCAAACAGCTGAGAGTATCTGGACCAGAGATTTGTCCTTCAGATCGACTATCATACAAGTGGATTCACAGAGCATAGACGTACATAGTTCTATGCCCTGGTTTAAAAGGAAGGAACATTTTTGGTTAGGGGGTACATACCTTCTTTCCGATTAGTTTCTTCCTCATGAATTCTCTGGCCTCAAACATGTAGGGAATGTCGTAGAGTGGGCGGAAACGCTTGTCCTTGTCCTTGATCTTTTCCTGAGAGAGCAAAAGAAAAGAGAGACAAACTGAGTGATCACCACACAGAGAAGTCTTGCAGGGAAAGAAAGACCACAATCTTCAGAGACAATTGGACTCATTCAAATGTGGATTCACTGATTCCTTCCTAAACTCTAGCCTCTCCATCTTCCCCATCTGAATACTCATTTAAAGAAAAGAAACAAGAAAACAACAAGGATTGTTCTGCTTTCCCCACTTCACATCCCTCACAAGAGGGGATTGGTTGAAGACTCTGCATCATTGTTTTGCAGAGCTCAGAACAGCAGGCCATACTGAATGACAGAATAACACAATACTCTGCACATTCTAGCAGTACAGAAATAGAATCCATTTTCATATTTGACACTCGTGAAAATAACTATAAGCAACCAAAAGATATCTTAAGCATTACTGCTGTCAAAGCAGAAACTATTGCGAAATGGTGGCATGCCTCTCTCTCCCCCTCAACTTTTTAGAAAAGTCTCTCTGCTCACCCCCACCACTAAGACCCCTATTATGCCAGTCAGATGTCATATGGCTGTCTACCATAGCACAGCCAAGGAGATGTACTGTAGGTGATGTAATCTACTCATACTCAAAATAACCGAATAGCAATAGCAAAGAGTAACCTAGCTCATCAGGTTGCTAACTGAAAAAAAAAATATATATATATATATATGGGGGCAGGCAGTATTGCAATTGGGTCCATCCATCCATACATCCTGTGTGTGTGTGTATACTGCTCTCACAAGTTAAAATGGTAATGCCCCAACTTCCCTTAAATGTATATTTACACTAGGTAGAGGGTCAACCCATCTCAGTCCTGCTGCATTTGCAAACCATCCATTTTGAGCACCAGGATAAGAAGGTAGTCTAGATTCCATTTCACACATGTTGTGAGAAGAAAGTTGGTCACATCAACAATGAAAGGCTGGCAATATTGCCCTGTGTCCTTCAGAGTTAATTTGGGAGAAGGTCAGAGCCCTGCTGGAAGAGGAGCACAGTCTGAGGTAGGCTGAGCTCAGTGACCACACACACAGACAAGGCCACAGGTGTGTTGCAGCATAAAAATGATAGAGGCTAGTAGTCAAAGCATACACAAGTGTTGAGCAACATTATGCTGCCTCTGCTGTTTCTTAGTCTGTACCGGTAATCTCGTTTTTCATTAGGCTTATTAGCCATGTCCATGTCTTTTTCAGGTCTTCTTGGTTAGGTTCCTGATGCAACTGAAATATTGTGCCACTGTAAAAAGTTGATTGTAATAAAAAAAAAAATTTCTTTTTTAATACATGTCACCATTGTTTTTGTAATGATGTTGGTTACATTTTTACCATTTGAAGAGTACATTGTGGAATCTCACTGATGACCGCTAAATGTGTGGTTGTTATGCCTGCTCAGCAGGTCCACTTTCTGATACAGTGCCACCAGTCCCATCTTGACCAGAGTATGGTCATGTTCAGTGTTAAGCTTGAGTTGAGGGCATATTGCATAACCACTCTATGTTGCAAACTGTCTTGGCAAAAAAATGAGCAGACATGACCTGAGGGCAGAGACAAAGGTGCAAATGCTTACACACAGATGGACACAGGCACCGAGACAGACAAAAATCACCAAGATGGGCCGAGAACACTTCCAATTAGGACCAGAGAAAAGGGGGAGAGAGAAATCGTGAGCTCCCCAACAGGATTTTTATATCTGTCTGGAGACAGTGTGAGGACGACCCATTTTCATCTGCCTGCAAATAACTACAGTCATTCCTTCCCCCTGCAGCCATATACACACATCGGGGAGGAGGCCACATGGGTCTCAGTGCTTGATGGAAAGGGGTATATCACGTCACCTTGTGAGAGGTCACAGCATTGGAGTGCAGGCTAAAGAGAGAAGAGAGCGGCTGGAAAATGGAGGAGGGGAGGCGGGTGCTCAGTTCTGTCAGAAGTGAAGCTGAAACTCCCCCATCAATGTGGGTGGCAAAAGAGGCATTGATTGGCTCTCTGCACACAGTACTTGACTCATGGGGAGAAGATAATGTTCTTACAGTCCTACACAAAGCATACAAGTACAGGAGGAAGGTAAATGTCAGAAAACTTTTAGAGCCGGAAAAGTGGCTACACTGAAACAGATTGCTCACATCCAGAAAGATGAGGATACTATATTAGGAACCCTCACTATCAAAAGATTCTTAAACATCAAGAACAAAATAAACAAAAAATAATTGGGCAAGAAATGAGTGGCAATGTAGTCAACCGTAACTGTCTGGTACCCCTCTAATAGAAGCCAACAGCCACTAGTGACACCACTGGACCAATCATGGCATCATTCGGTAAGGAGTAAGTGTCCCAAATCCTACAGATTATCTGTGTAAATTACATTTAATTCAAAAGTGTTTCAATCATCCCGGCTCTCCTTATGGGAGGCTAGTGATGCCTCATTTCCAAGGGAGATATTTTCACCCCTATGTCTTGCCACTCTGCCTTACCGTGTCCCTCGAAACAAAGGGACAGAGATATGGGATTGGGCCTTAACTTTGAGCATGAGGGTCCTTGCACATCTATACTGGTAAAGCATTTCTGGAAGACCACAAATAAAAGACTGCCTATTTGGATTAAGCTATGGATTGTAGCCTTCCTACCTGCATGGTGTAGGCTGAATTATATCAGGCTTTGTGGTAAATAAAAGAAAAAAGTAATTAAATGTTGTCCCATTATAAAGGCTTGCATTATTTGTGGGTTGGCAAGGCAACTGACTGACACTGTAAATACATTTTAACAGATGCAGCAATTACCTACATCTAATTATTAGCCGATTCACTGTGTTCTGATTATTTTTAAATGCACACTGCTATAGGCTATTTTTGCCTGTAGGTAGTCCAGGACAATGCAGCATTGGGATCATGTACAGTAGTCTAGCTCTCCCTGTGATTTCAGACAGAAGTCAGTTCTATGACTATTAGCTTACTTTCTTGCAACCTTTACATGATTAGGTTACATGCATTTGCTTGATTTAAACAATCAGGCTGCCAGTCAAGGCAACAGTCAAATAGTCAACCACCCCTGCTTTTAATGGATGTAACGTCACCTGAATTTGGTCAGAGGTTTCTATCAGATAGTTGGCTACTCCCGGCAAAGGGTGTTGGCTTCTATTGTGTTTCTACTAAAGTGTTTAATTTGTGTTGGCTTGCAAATGTAGGTTTAACAAGCTCTTTATACATGGCGCGACAAATATCAAGACTACAATTTATTAGTCACTTGTAGGCTACATCGTGTCCACTGAATAATTACAATACAGCCTGCCCAAAACATTAGGCAAAGTAAATTATTTGTGTATACAAAGTATTTAAGCCTTACACAATTTTGATTCGCACTGTGTAATAGGCCATCACATTTAAATATCACATTTTAGACCTTCGAGACAGGGTGAAAACTTCTCCACCACTATCCCAAAAAAGGTTATCCCATTACTAAACCAATTAAATAAACGTGCGCCTATGGCCATAGAAGATGCACAACAGCTTCACGGTCCTTTTTCCTCTGCGATAATATCCAATCTGCAGAAATGACACACCGTTGTACTTCTGTTGTCTTCATCTGTAACGTGGAGCCTAACTGGTTAACTTCAGCTGGTCCCGGAAATGAGCCCCATGAAACCATTTTGAGAAAGTTTTGTGGCTGAAGTAGCTAACATGGACCATTGAAATGAATGGGGACGGTACTTCCTCTCTCTCTCAATAATGTATACATACATACTATATACAGTGTACAGTCCTGAATGTAATACCTCCATGGTAGGACTAGTTACTCTGACATAAGCCTTCTCTTGACTGATTTAGTTTGTCCTGCTGCACAGCCTTAAAGAGCTTACTGGAATCTATCTCAAATTAGAGCACATCTCTAAAATGAAAAAAAAAAAAAAAAAGAAAGAGCAACGCACAGTTCAACAGAGGAACAGGGGGAAAATAATCAAATAAAAAGAGAGGCCAATGTAACGTCACGTTGCATGGTTCAAAATACATTGGGTCCACACTCTGTCAATCATGGTGAATGCTGTCCCCTCGGGGAGGGGAAGCCCTCCCTCTGGGAGGCCTGCAGCGCGAATAGAGTGCAGAGACTGAGTAGCAGTTGTCACAGTCTATCGCTGCTCTGGCCACCACATAAGACCTTCAGATGGCCCCCCAAAGCTGAGTGTGCATGCACATGAGGAGAGCATGGGGGAGCGAGGGAGGAAAAGAGAAGGAGAAAGCAGGAGCAAGAGATAGTGGGAGAGAGAGAGAGGACAAGAAAGCATGTGAAGAGCAGCAATGTGAAATTAATCTTAAAGCAGAGGTTCGAATTAAGGTATGAATTCAGTTTAATTTAAATGTGAGCATACTGAGGGCACCATGTTCCCCATGGTGCGGAAAAGACAGACACGATAATGTTATGTGCCAATACATACTGTGCAATTCTCTGTTAAACCGCATCTAGTTTGTAAGATTTTCCCATTACACAACAGAAAAAAAACAATGTGCCTGTGTTAATCCATTTGTCATATCAGCCTCCTCTGACTTTCAAGTTTTCTATCCTCTCTTGAATTTTCTACTTATCCTATCCTATCTGCCAACTCATTTATCTCCAACTAGTCTCTTTCACACTTTCTACAAATCTACATCACTCCATTTTCTTCCTTTCTTTATTTAATAATCTCAACTCTTATGTGACTCCTCTATGCTATAGACTCAATACTTTGCTTCACACAGTTGACACAAAGTCTACATTCATTGTGAAACATGTCCTAGCAGAGACTATCCAGCCTCTCACAACGATCAGGGATTCTTAATGTTACTTCGTACTAGGGATGGGAATTGATATGATTTTTGTGATTCAGATTCCATTTTAGATTTTTCTAAAAGATTCAGTTCTTTATCAATTCTATTGATTATCGATTCTCATTTAGAAAAAGGAGAACAAACAGGTCAATTAACATCAACTTTAATTCAGTTCAGAAGTGAAAAGAGAGGCTAGAGGTAGACTAAGACATGTACTGCCAGCCTCTGAGCCAGTCAGCCCCTTGTCACGGTCATCTTCTAAATTAAATGCATTAAATACAAACGTTGACTGTCTATTCTTTTCAAAGTCATAATTATAGTGTCATGACAATACTGCTCCCAATCAATATATCCTCCTCATTTTCATCATCTGGGCTGCTTGACCCCCTCGTCGCTGCTTGCAGCTGTATTTTGCAAACCACTTTTTATTCCACTGAATTTCCATAACATTTTAGAGAATTCAAAAATGAAATTAAAATAAATCATTTTTTTCTTATGGAAATGCAATAGGCAATTGAAAACCTACAACATAGTAACATACAATATAGTATAATACATATTTTTGTACTTGTACACTGTACCTTTAAATACTGAAGCCTGATTCAAGGACACACTGACCTTTCTGGGTGCATGTGAGGGTGGGAACACATGTTAGGATCATACATGACTATATGCTGTGATCCTTCAAGCACATCCACAAAGAGTGGTAGAGTGAAGCCAAAGCAGCCCGCTCCTCTCCCTCAACAGCCCCTAACATGCGACTGTGCACTGGAGCACAAAATGCACGCTGTCAAAGCATCTGGTGCAGCCGTAGCCTCTGCAGAACTACATGTCAGTACAGAGAGGCAGCCAGAGAGCACAGAGCTCAGCATTCGACCACAGAAGAGGCTCCCAAAAGAATTGGGGGGGGGGGGGTGTATGTATGTGAGTGAGTAAGAGAGGGAAGAGTGTCAGATGTAAAAGCAATGAAGACAGAAGAGGTGATGGTGAGAAAGAAAGAGAGAAGAACCAAAAGACAGACAAAATGAAGGAAAACAAGCAATGACGGGAGGGAGAGGAGACAAACTCATCCATTTCATCTGCATGTCATCTCGGAGAATGTGCGGTCAGTTCATGTGAAGGAAACGAACCTCTGCATCCAGAGGATTTCAGCACAGCAAAACCCTCTCTCCCCTCCAAATCCTAGCCTCCCTAATGCATTCATTTGAAATGACATCAAAGGACACTTGGCTCTGTGGCTTTTAGCAGGAAGATAGATTCAGACAACAAACACATAAATATAGTTGTGACTTTTTCCCCCCTCCCTGGATGTGACACATTTGAACTTTTGTAATGTGCAATAACAGCTTGTGCTACCATGCAGGGGATATTATCATTTCCATTCCGTAAGCTTCTTCTTGATCTGATTAAATCCATTCTCTGGTAACTACGTTCTAAATGCACTCAAACACAAAGTACCAACCGTTTCCATAAATAGGAGCAACTCACACTGCTCATGTTATTTGTTTCTCTGTTGGACAGCTGTGAATAAAGATTGTGCCTCTCAAATTGAGCAAAGCGCAAAGCTAGAATAGGTATTAGTCACAAGCAAGGCTAATGAAGGCATCCATGGGGGGGGGGCTCCAGCAAGGTCAAAGTTCACACAGAAGGCAGCTGATCCCCAAGGCCTCATTCTCATGCTTATTCTTACTGCTATATTTAACTTCATTATTAAGCCTCCTCAGAATTCCCTTGAGACTGCACCGCTTAACATTACACAGATTTTAAGGAATCGAACATATCAGGAACTTAGAAAGAGTCCGGAACACTCATCGTTCCGCAAGCAATTATTTCTTTATTAGAAATAGAAAATGTTGGTCTTAGACCTTCATCAGGTAAATTCCTGTTGAATTCCTCTTTCTAAGTTCCTGTTCTGCAACCTTTTGGTCCTACGGGAACACTGGCGATTACGCCGCTCCATCCGGCATTTTTGTCTTGTTTTTATTTGTAAATTTGCTTTTTTGTCTTGTTGTCACGGGTACGTATGGCGACTACGCCGCTCCGTTTCGGCACTGTCTTATGTGTTATGTGTGAAGCGGTTTGGGTTGTACTTAAAAGGCGCTATACAAATAAACATTACTTTACTTTACTTTACTATCCTACGCACCTGCCTGACATGAGGTGTGCAAAAGGCCTTCCTACAAAAGAAATGGAACATAGCAATACAATTTCAGACATGGACAGACATGGGAGCAAGCAGCTCATCGCAGCTAAACCTTTACCACCATCTCCACGTCTCTCCATTGTTATCCCATTACTCTCGTGCCCAAAGCCTTGACCCTTGTCTGATCCTAGCCTCTAGTTGATAATCTCCAAACTTACCTCGCCTTCCAGTCTGGGGGGTCTGATGCTTGACAGATGTATTGTCTTGTACTCTCCCGAGTTCAGTTTCACAACAATTGCATCAGCGTTGACTATCTGCATCACCTGTGAGAGAAAAAGGACAAGAAAGAAGTTTTAATCAAAAGCCCTCATTAAGGGCGCTGTAATACCTATTTTGTTCCAAATAACAGGCTGAATCAATACAGCTTTGCTCCATTGTTCCTGGGTTCATGTGTTCACATGACAGCATTTATGTCGGAACAAACAGTATAACAAACCCACGTGAGGTTAAACACAGTTGCCACATTTGGCAGCTAAAGACACTATCCGACAATCACCTAACACCAAACACAACATTGAACTTATTAAGACAGGGTGTCTACAGGTAAAATACTTTTTACAACCTTTTTATACAACTTCTAAATTAAATTTAAGACCAAACTTACAATGGAAATAGTGGAAATAAAAGTGGAAAGTCACACAACCAGTATGGTGAGACAAAATAAAACGTGATGCATTTCTAAGCAGGTAAAAGGGATAACTATATTGTGTGACGGAATAATATTGGGAGCACTTAGACTCACTCCAAAGTGAAACTGAAAGTGCAAGAGTGAGGATATTACTGCGCCACACAAAATAGTTATCCCTCTTACCTGCTTAGAAATGCACCACGTTATATTTTGTCTCACCATACTTGGTCGTGTGACTACTCGTGTAACTGTATTTTAAAGGGAAAACATGGAGGTGTTTGGTCGCTTCTAACTTCCTCTCTGTTTGGATCCTAATGAATGAACAGGGCTAGCTAAGTGCTATCAAAGTTGAGCCACGTGCCAGAGCCAGTGAGTGCACGCATTAAGACGTGAGAGGTATGCATCAACTCGTCTCAGTGAAGGGAATAACATAGTTTAAAATGAAAAAAAAAACCGGTGAAGTGTTCCTTTAAGGACCCGCAGCCACCCTGTAAGAGCTCCATACGCATGTGTGCGTGTCCATAGTCTCTAGGCTTCCACTCTCTCCCATCCTCACTCATAACACCAGTAGCTAGCCTAAAAGACATTTACTTGAAACTCAAAACATAAGCTAGCTACATCTCCACTAAGTTGAATAAACTTGTAACCTAATGTGTAGGCCTACAAACATGTAGGCACAAGCGAGTTGGTCCACTACACAGGGCCAACTGCTCCCTCACTGCAAACAAAACACTCTAGAGTTCAACTAGAGGACGGACCAAGACCACCTCCTCCAAGTGGTCTCAGTCAGTTTGTTGCAATCGCAGTCTATTTTGGAACATTCACGTATACCCAATCAAACTATCCATTAGAGGAAACACTCCATGTTCCGATTCAAAGAGCCAGGTGTGAAAGCACCCTAAGTGGATACACAGTGGAGGCATGTTTTGCTCTGCAAGTTTATCAGAGCTACCCTCAAGACAACAATGGAAATGATACACTGCAAAGCAAGCAAACTGTGATTAATGGTAACCAATATCTGGTACGATCACTTTTATTATACTATTAAGCGGCCATGTGAAAAAATCAAGACATGATACCAGACAGGCAACACAAACACCTCACATTGTTCCAAGCAACTGTGGCAGGGAGGGGGAGAGAAACAGTATTCTGACTCATGCCAAATACTCTCTTCAAATACAAACAAAAAGAAAGCGGATTCTGTAAATATTACATATGGGTTCATTCCCAGAGGAGAGATCAGGCTGTGGATGAGAGAATTGACTGTTCAGACTCCAGGGAAGAGAAGCGGCAATGGTGACACACTAGCTAACAATCCCCTTCTGGTGCCACAGCCAATAGGAGAACCTTTGAGTTGCACCAAGGCAGAAATTATTAAGGAAAGTGTAAGTGCTTGCACCAGTCAACCATTTGTCAAGATTCTCTGCATGTAGACAAGTTTGTGATTAGCCAAGGGAAGTCAGGGGTTGGCATACTGCTGCAAAGTGAAATGCACATAGTTGGATCCTGTTTCCATGACTATGAGAAAAAACTGAATCCCCCATTTCAGAACACCACACCTTATGTTCTCGAAATAAAACATCTACCACTTCCAGTATAGAACTACAACACTGAAGTCATCAGTCTATCCTTTCTCCTTCTCCTACACACAGGAATGCACAAAAACATCCCAAAATGGCTCCAAGCCTATACAGTCTCTAATGAATAGTACAAGCCAAAACTGTAACCTCCAACCAATCAATCAATCATTCTTCATTCGGGGAATAAGGAAAAGAAATCCCTTCATGTTGGCCATCAGCAAACCAACACACTAATCACAACAGCCTCATAAGGGTAATTAGCCCCCCTGACATTCTTACTGACACACACACACACACACACACACTCAGCCATTCTCCAACTCTCAAACACACAAAACAAGGTCATATAAGCTGAAATAGAAGCCCTCCCCGTTTTGGAGCGATGAGTGTTGAGATGGAGGTGGAGGAGCAGAAAATGGCTGGCCGTACATTTGCTGCTTAATTAGCAGCTGCATATGCACAGCACTTCTCCGCAGTCTGCCAAGAGGGACGTCCAAATGCCATGAGTCACTGCACTCATTACTGCGGTGTGTGTGTGCTGCCACCTGCAGATCAAGTTGAAAACACACTCCAATCCAGTGAGAAATCCAACATGCTAATCAAGACCCTTCACCCGCAAACTATACAACAACATGAAGCAGGTCACTTAAATGACCCGTACAATATCCCTCCAAATGATCAATATAATCTCTAAGGAAAAGAATGAAGCGAAAGTTTCAGAACACTGCTATCTGACAGCTCCCCCTGTAGAGCACCCAGGCCAGTGCACTTCTGTTAGAGTAATAGCCATCCACAGAGCTCTCCACCTTCATCAGTTTCTCCATTTCACATTGCCTCAATGACAGATTTGGGGCCAGCTGAAGCTGGAATAAACATTTTATTCTTGAGCACACGCTGAAAGTTTTTTTTATACGTCTTGCAGTTTCTAGGGAAACTCATTCTGTAAGCAGTTTGCGCCGCAACACCTTTACATAACCAAATGGGTGCCATTAATTTTTCAGAATTCAACTCTGAGGAGAAAAAAAAATGTATCTCCACTTAAAACTCAGGAAACTTTCAGCTCTACAAACTCAATGCACCAGGCAAGCAAGTCAACGTCTCCATTAAAGTCATGTTCAGTGCCCAGTTACATAGGTCAATTAGACTTACATTTCTTAAAGTCTGCAATGTAATTTCGTATCTCAGTTAGGGCTGCAGCAGTATACTGTAGACTCCAAGATTCAAACATCACTTTACAATTTTACAGCAAACGGTAAACAACCAAAATAATGAGCTAGGGATATATTGTGTCTGCATCCAGTAGAACATTGTAAGTCTTAACAATTGTGAATAGCCTTCTCATTCTAATGAGGAGAGATTCAAAATAAAATAATGATAATAAAAAACATCATGATGGATAGTCTTGAAGCCAGTAAGAATTTAACCCTGCCCACAATATTTGAAGTAGGGAAATTCGGTCTTGTGCCACTGACAAGCTTCTAAGTTCATATGAAAATCAGCCGACCAATCAAAGCGTCCTGCCGGGCTTTATACAATGATGGACAGATGCATGGTGCCTATTCATTCACATGACCTGAGTGTGCGTCTTGATTCTGTTTATAGAAAAAAGCTTGTCACTAGAGAAGACAGGTTTACTGTAGATGTCACTATCACATCTGTTGTACAAGATATTGATAGCGCAATTACTTTTTTTTATTATTTTTTTTTTTTTTACTTTTCAGTGATTAAGGCATTTGTGGAAAAGGATGAGAAGGATGCTTTGGCTGTTGTCTCTACATTCACGGTAGGCTATCTGATTGATTGACAAGGTCACAGACCACGGCAAAAGCTAAATAAGAATAGCAGAATGGCAGTATGATTATTTATTAATCTTGTTAGGACTCCTCACAAGATGGCGGTGAATTGAGACGTGATAAGGTCATGCACTGACTATTTTTCTTGCCGTTGCCATCTTGCCAGGAGTACTTGCAAGATGGCAGCAATTAAGAAATGCACAAGATTGCACAAACAATCCTTTTTATACCGTTTCTTTACACTTGCAAAGTACCCTCCCCAAGGGCATAGAAGTATAATGATATTTGAGTCTAGTCAGTGGCTTAAAGTAGCGATTTGACATAGTAAGCTTAGCTGCTCTTAGACCAGAGGTTTCCAGAGCTTTTTTTCAGAGAAAACGGTAAGCTCTTTTAAGTGGAAGGATACCAACAAGTTCATTCACATCTGTATTTTCATTACAATCACATACATATGACATATACATTCTTACTACCTTGGCAACAAATTGTCGGTCTTTCTGATCCATGTTGGCAGTTGGGGCAACATAGTCTTTCCAGATTCTCACTTTGCGCTCCTTTGCACCCCTGAAAGAGAATAGCCCATAGAGACACATGAAAATATGTTCAGAGTGAATCATGCTTATGCAATTCCCATAATAAAAACCAAAGCTGGACTGCCAGCTTTGCATTAAGTAAACAAAAATGCCATGGATATCTGACATGGTATTTCTGCCATGGATTTCTGCCCTTCTAGTCAAATTAAAGATCGCACAAGAATACCTCTGCACAGAGAGTACATCTGCACAAGGGTCTATGTATATTGTTTGCATATATATATATGTGGATGATTATCATGTCTGACCTCAACGATAAATAATCCCTGATTAGGTTTGCTTGCATAAAATGATTCCGCAGATTGTGCTACAACGCGGCAACAAACACCATATGCAGTGGCTATTGAAAACGATATAAAACATTATGTGCAATAAACTGACACTTAAGTGTATAGTCCAGGCTACTTTGAACTGTCTCTAGTCTAGTCTTTAGACGAGACAATTCCAACTTCAAGGTCCCAAATTGAAAAGAGCAGTAATGGTCCTGAGTTTAAGGACTATACAGAATGCCACACATGCAAGCATGATAAGCTACAGAAAATGAGTGGTAGATAGAGCATGATGTTACCAGCAACTGTTAGGTCATATCGTTACAAATTTCATATGATGAATCATTCCACAAAAAGGTTTGTCTTTTTTATCATCAAGTTATTCAACAGGCTAAACAGAAGTCTAAACTCAAAGCCATTTTGATCAGCTACAGAGAGAATGGCAGACAGATTGTGATGTCACTTATCAGAGATGGTTTTCACATAGCAAATTTCATATTATGATGCATCATTCATTCAACAAAATGGTTTGTCTTCTATCAAGTTATTCAATAGGCTAAACACATAGCCTTGACTCAAATCAGCTGTTAGGCTTATATGTCATTTTGATATGTAAAAAATGTCACATGCAGACATGCTTAAATTCAGCCCACTGCACATTTATGAGATCATAATATAATCTTCAGCATTCATTATTGAATGCTTATAACTGGAGTTAAGTTAACCCTATCCTCCTATTTTTGAAGCAGGCCTACATGTACCTGCAGGCATGTAATTGGACTATGTCATTTGGTGTTCTATACCTTCTGTACCTTCTCAAAAAATGAATACCTCAAAAACACCGTGATCTCTATCTGTGAAAATGTGATCAACGTTCTTGTAATTTTGTAAAGATTCAAAGGAATCTGAAAATCTGAAGACGCTACTCACTTTTGTTATTTGACTTTGATTGGGTTTTGTGATCTTTGGTATGTTAACTGGGGAACTGTGATATTTGCTACATGGGAGCGAACTTGTGGCGCAACTTGCAATAAGTAGTTAACTTCGGTTATCTCCAGGATCTCCTTAGATGGGCAAAGATGACAGCTTTGGGTCCTTTTTGGAGGCAGACTTCAGAGTCTATTATCCCACTTACGAAATGTAATATCTTGCAAAATGATGATTACTACATTTGAATACCTTATAATGGCCTTCATATCTAATACTTTTTAAAAACCCGCGGCAGCCTGATAGCATGGCTGTGCTATTCATTTGTGTAGAGTGGAATACTGACCTTTCGGCAGCTCGAAGCTTCTCTGCCCCCTGAGTGTAGACAGCCATGGACCAGTCCACACAACGGGCAAAACCCTCCTTCAGCAGCAGCTCTGTGATGTTCCCATTCTGCAATACGCAACATTTGAATGCATTAAAGAGGGAAAAAAGACCAAATTATATTGCCCATCTTGATGTTGTAAAATGGAGATCAGGCATCTAACTAAAAACAGATCCCATAGTGCTCGTCCTGATGCATGTATGAACTCATATGTGTACCCAGGTTGCTCTAAGCACATCTCTGTATCAACTGACTAAAAACATTTGTCAAAAGGAGTAGAACAAAATGGATGGAGCAATGATCTGGGTGTAGATTCCTACCGGATGCATGATGGTACCAAGGATGATTTGATTGGGGCAGGACTCCAGGATGATCTGGACATCCCTCTGAAGAAGGCGTGACTCCGTGAAAAACTTTGCCTCTGCAGCAAACTGCTCAGGGCTCTCTGTGCCATCTGCCTCTCGTTTAAACGTTGGACACTGGAGATACAAACACATACAAGCAATGGACACTTGTAAGAGATGAAGTAAAAACACTATTCAGAGAGACATAAGCCCTTTTTCCATAAGATCTTCAAGTGAATTCATTCATAAGTCGATGTAATTTTGAGCGATATAAGAAGCACCAAAACAGTTGTCCATTCAATAGAATGATTCTAGCACATCAAAATTATGTCATCAGAGCCCTGTTCATGCGCATTTTTCTACTGCGTTAGATGGTTTTCCATCAACAGTTGTAGCGAATGGAACACTTCTACCGAATTTATCAAAAGTAGCGAATGGTACACCATTGTGAGGTGAACAGCTTGTATGCGCGAGACAAAATTCAGATTTTAGCGCTAACTTTGTGAACATTCTGAACAGGCGTTACAGTAATTTATATTGCTCCAAACCTTTTCCATCACATTTATATCGATTTAACTCTAATTAATCCACCTCTTGCGAGCGAATTAACTCATCACGACAAAACCACTGGCTCCCTATAGTGGCCAGAATTAAATTCAAATCTCTTAGTTTAGTTTATAGGTCATTGACTGGATCTGCTCCCTCCTACTTGAATTCAATGGTTAAGGTTACACCTCTGTCCAAAAGTATTAGAACACATGCTTAAAGTTAAATATAAAATCATCTTTTGGAAATGTATCTTAATGCCTTAAATGAAACAATGAGGAACTATTCAACCTTTAAGGAAATTATTTTTTTTTGTGAATGAATAATGTATTGTAAATAAATAAATGCTTTCCTTAAAATACAGGGGGTCATAAGTATTGGAACGCCCATGTTAAATTCCCATAGAGGATTTTTATTTTTATTTTTAAAGGCCAGTTATTTCATGGATCCAGGACACTATGCACCCTGATAAAGTCCCCTTGGCCTTTGGAATTCAAATAACCCCATGTCAACACTATACACTTAACATACTAAGAGTTTGGAATGCATTATGTCAGTTATGTACGGGATAATGGACGACACGCCGTGCGGTTATTAGTGTGCTTGCAAAAGCACACTATTGTTATCCGTGCGTTTCATATACTACTTATTAGTGTGCTTGCAAAAGCACACTATTGTTATCCGTGCGTTTCATATACTTATTTATCTCAAGTCCAACTTTTGTCTCCCTATCTTGTCCTAGGGATTTAGAGCTAGAGACGCCGTTCCACTTCTCACGCGTGGGTCCTGATGCGAGGATGGTGGCTTGTATACAGCTTTTTGATACGGCATGTCGTTCTCCCGTTATTCCAGTTTTTCCGGTCGATTTTTTCCCATAGGAATGAATGGAAAAGCGATTTTTGAGCGCTGATGCCCACACATTTTTCCACCTGTAGCCCAAACCGTAAGACATAAAATCATGAAATTTGGTATGCTGATAGAAGAGACTACCCTGATTGACACCACCAGGTTTCATGCTCGCCACTCTCACGCTCTAGCGCCACCAACTGGTCAAAGATTGAAAACACGTTCATGCCCGTAACTTTTGATCCGTATGGCCGATTTTTATAAAACTTATACCATTGGAATCCTCTGACTCAGCTGATTCCAACGCACTATGTGACGTCATTTTCCGCCATGATGGATTTTCCACCATTTTGAATTTTGTCCAAAGTCAAAGTAAAGCAACTCTGGCCGCATAGTTCCTCCGATCGTCATGAAACTTGGCACGCATGATCTACAGACCAAGGCGGATCAACCGCCTTGATTTCGCCTTCATACGTCCAAGCGTTCGCCTGTGACAACCAATTATTTTCAGCGAGCGAAGCCGCCAAACAGGAAGTGTGCCTATCTTGGAAATACTGTGACGTATGAAAGCCATATTTGGTGGGATGACTTGAGACCCCATCCAAAGCACCCTCAATAAATTTGGTGTTATTCGGTCTGTCGATGGCTCTATAATTAGCAAAAACGTGTGTGTTGGCGAATGTATACTATTAAGCAGAATAGCTCATCTTAAATTGCTTAGGTCATGCAGAAATGACATTTCAGAGTGATTTAAGATACAATGTTGATATTTTAAAAAAAAAATCAAATCGAGGCCATTCTTGTAAAACATATTGGTGTAATTCTCACAGCACTACGGAGTCATTCCATGTATTTTCATACCTTCATTATGGAATGATAGTTGACCTCCACTGTTCAATTGGTCATTGGATGACATGGATTTTCCGCAACGGTACAATGTGGGTATGATTCTAGGAAGGTCCGCATCGGGGTGTCTCATCCCGAGACTGGTAGATCTAAGCAATGCCATGGCCCCGAGGGGCAAGTACGGACTTACACGCTGTTAAACATAACGTGTGTTCATTTGGTATATATACTCGACAATCACACGATGTTTCATACTGACGGTGTGTTTTGGATGATTTGTATTGACCTGAGCATTCTGGGTAAACTTCACTCCCAAATTCGGCGAAATACCGGAAGTAGAGCGGTCGCCCTGTCTGAGGATTTTAAGTTTCGTTTTCTGTTGTGATGATGAGCAGACGGCTGTGCACAAAAAACATAGATAATTAATTTACCCTTAGACAATTCCTGCAGTTATCCTGAGTAATCCAGCCCTTTACATTCAGAGATGCGATCATTGACAAAAAGTAAGTTTGATACATGCATCGTTAATTCACACTGGTATGCAAGAGGTTTGCTAATACACTTAAACTTGCTCTTGACATGATTTCCATGAAGTAATATACTGTAAGTGTTCTCTGAAATTATAATACTTCATGTGTTTAGCTTAAGAATCTACTGTTTAGCGTTTCTACTGTAAGGACGTAGACTAGTCTTGCATCTCTGTACTCTTCTTCTGTTGAGGTGTTGTTGCCTAGTGACGCCCTCTCGTGCAGCCTCATGCTAGTTCATTAGAGACGTTATCTAGTAGTACACCACAGTGTTGGTGAAGTTCATGACATTAGTTTTGAGTGAGTTTACTGCCAATTACCTTAAGTTGAAGTTGTGTGCGTGTATGACAACAAAAGTAAGTGACCGTAACCTTCGGTCATGTGTATTGGGAGTGGGATGTATCTTTCACGTTGATATGCAAGGACTTAGCATGCTAAACGGAGCATTAGCATTAAGGGTTTGAAATGAAGGAAGCCTGTGTTAGGCTACTTGTGTGAGAAGTTGAGCTTATAGAATGAGAGATAGCGATACAGTTTATTTAGTGACCATATTAATGACAGTTTATTTGGTTCTTTACAGACCACTATACATTGTAAGTTTATTCATGCTGTTGTATGGTGGAAGAAAACTCAATAAAGAAACTAAGGAGAAACTACTGCTTCACAACCAGTATTCTAACCAAAGATTCTAGCGCTGTATGATCTTTGGTTCTAACTGACGCCACCCAAGCAACACAATCAATCAATCCATACAGTCCTTTAGCCCCATAGACAGTAAAAGATAGCCCTCATTAACAATCTCCGACTGGAGGAAGTTTGTACCTGTGCTGTGCGAGTTAACGCTATTACACAGTACCGTTTACGCCGCTAGATGGCGTTATTGACCACATAATAACTGTAGTCACGAACAAAAAGGTTTCTTTTCTTTCTTGAAGGGGTTAGCGTTGCCGTTGCTGTATGTGTGTCCTGGCTTACAATTCCGTTTAATGAGCTTAGTATTCAATGCATATCTGTATGCTGCAGATATATTATCTATATAAATAGCCATCTACCTATATTTCTCTGTATGTATGGAATCCTGAATGTCTCTGCTGGAACAATACAAAGTTAAACCCTATCTCTTCTCCGTCCTATATTCTAACCGATATACCATCCAGTATAGTGCCACTACCCTACCTGAATCAGTGCAAACCTATAACCTTCCCAATAATAATAGTAATAATAATTAGGTAAAAATAATAGTTTCTGCTTTAGGGAGAAATCTCAGAATTCCCCTCCAGCTAAGGAAAGTGGGAGCTATGTTTTTAGACTCAGTAGGCAAGCTTATGTGTGGAGACTTAAACTGTGAAGTTTGGCCCACTTATTGTATAGCAGTTAACAATTCTAGGTTCAATGAATTACATCCAACACAAAGTGTTATAGAAAGTATTACTGTGTGTTTCATTTAACTATTGTTCATAGTAAACATTTAATTAATTTAGGCTACGGGTGGTATAGGTGAATTATTACCACACAGTTACTATCTAAAACTACGTAATCCTTAATTGAGATTTCATTGAAAGTCAAGTCAAGTCAAGTCACATTTATTTATAAAGCGCATTTTTGTATACACAAAGTGCACACCCAAAGCGCTGGATAAAGTGATAGGTTGAACTTTTAAAAAGGGGTTTTAAAAACTGTTTTTGTACTTTCATTTTATTATCATAGCCTACTGAACTGAATTCTAAGAGTTAAAAACAAAGGATAAAATAAATGTTTTGTGATGCTTGCATTGCATAGTATTTCATTTAGGATAAGCTATATCAAAGCAGTTAGAAGTAACAGTAGTCACTTGACATTTCTGAGGATTTGCATATTTCCACCAGGGCAGTGGTAAAGACATTCTTCAGTGGAGGCACCACACAGTTAATCACGCTATCAACATCTTCTTACCTTTTCTTCTGTTATTACTATTCTTTAACTTTATGGTAGACAGTGAGTCCAGCAAATTGAGAACCTAGGATCCTGTTTATGTTTATGAATGTGACTATGTGTATAGTAGCCTATATGTTGAGACATAAGGGTGGAAAAATAGGTTACATTTATATAATGCAAATGATTAAGTTAACAATGTCATTGAATATGTTGTACAAACAAGAAGAGCGAAATGGTAAACTTTTAAGAAATCATCATCCACATCATAGTTTGACGCTGTGTGGGGTTATGGACTTGACAGTTTTGCATGGAATTGCTCATACAGTATATACATATATATATATGTATATATGTGTGTGTGTGTGTGTGTGTGTGTGTGTGTGTGTGTGTGTGTGTGTGTGTGTGTGCCTTGTTGCCGGTGTACAGTATTTCTGAATCTGAATATGGACAGGAAATGGCATAGCTTTTATCACATGCAACCAATCCAAAATCGATTTCATATTAGGGATGTTAACCGGTGACTGTTTGACCGATGGTTGACCGTATCCACGTTAACCGACCAAAGTTGTCGCTAGTCGGTTAACAAAAAAAAAAGAGAGGCATCTTTAAATTAGCCTAAAGACAGTGGACTAAACGTTACTACAGCTAGCCATCTCATTCCAAGAAGATCTTTTTTTCGTGAAGTTAACAAATTATCCCTCACACTCAATTTTTCATAACTCGCCTGCTTGTAGGCTAGGCTACGTAATAAACCAATAAAAACATTTGGCACGAGGTCACAGCGGTGGCCGGTGCGTCTTTTGCAATCTGGAAGTGCGCTGTTTTATCCATTGGTTTTATCGTGTTGCAGTCTAGGCAACTTTCCGCATAAGATGGGCTTAGATTTGGAAAGACATTACATCTACATTTCAGGAAGGGTCATCAATGGTAACAGATAAGGTAATGATCATCTTTCGTTATTATTGTTAGCACTTCCTCAAACTAAACTGGCGCTGTAGGGGATTTAAAAAAGTGACGTGAGTGTAGGGATGTTACGATTACCGGTGTGACGGTAAACCATGATAAAATTGTTGACGATAACAATTACCGTGTTCATTTCGAATATCATTATTATCACGGTTGATACTACGGTATGGTAACCGCGTGTTTAATTCCTCCCAGTTTCATCCTTGCCTGCTTTTGACACAAGCTGGAAGGCTACTATGAAACAAAACTTCACCTTACTAATTCTGTTGTCTAATTGATGGATTTAACCATGATTCGGATAAGGCTACACCTGCTTTTAAAGGGCGCAACATTTCCACCCCAAAACGTGCGCTGTATCATGTAGCCAGCGTCTTTTTATGTAGGCCTACACGTTCACATTAAATCTAGGCTATTCCACTAACGTTATCAGGAGAATGCCATGAAGTTTTATGTTGAGCGCTGGGTGTCACTCATTGGATATAACAGATATACCAAACTCCAAATCATAAGTTAAGCTATAAGCAGACAACATTTCCAACCAAGGAAAAAGTGAGCACAATACCACGGTAACCTACCTACAGTAAGCTATGGGATTTAGTTCGGCCTACTGTAGTGTTTAATTCAATTTCCGAAAAAAGCTACACAGCCTATTGGCAAACTTTTACATCTTGAGAGAGTTCCATCAAGGTAACTATCCCGTTAGCTCACGCGTCATGTCTATCATTAATGTACAGTAGCCTAGTGCTCACCAAAATAATAGAAGTTAACATTGCAAGACACTTATCTTTTATATTATCCCAGCAATCTTTTCTTTGACTTGTTAATTTTTTGAACATTCATTTTATTCAATGAAAACGGATATCCTTGAACTATGCGTGACTACTTTCCTAAAACCGAATGAAGGTTAATATAATTAGCCTACTTCACGTACCTCTTAAAGTGACAGGCACTCAATTAGACCTAGACAACACCCCTGTAATGTCATTAAAGACAAGTGTAATAGTTTAAAAATCAATATGAAGTATTCAAATTACTGAATATTTTTAGCTATAAGTAATTATGCAGATCCTAACATATTATAAACTATTAGCAAAATATATAAAGTCATGAATTCAAAATATGCAATAGAAACAAGACAAGCCATTTTCTGTGTGTGTGGAGGGTTGAGCAGGGACTAGGATTGCCAATGCTGTGAATGATCGGTATCCTGCTGGAGGCAATAAGGGTATGCCTATATTTTTAATGTAATAAACACTGTCACACTTTTTAAAACTAAAATATTTCAGCTTGTCTACACCCATCAGCGCTTTCTTAACATATTGTACACACAATTTTTAAAATACCGCGATAATACCGAAAACCGTGATAATTTTGGTCACTATAACCGTGGGGTTAAATTTTCATACCGTTACATCCCTACGTGAGTGAAAGGGCGGCGCCGGGGCTGTGTGTAGCCTATGAGCGGGGGACAGAGAGATGAGAGTTGGGAAATTGCGTGGCTGTTATTTCAAATAGCATAATTTATTTTAAACGAACCGGTTAACCGGTTTCAACCGGCTAATGAGCCTCGGTGGTCGGTCAAGAAAATTTGTAGTTTTCGCCATCCCTATTTCATATTCAGACACGTTAACCAGTAACAGCCTGGTTGCTTTGACACATCAACACCAAATTTGATCCTATTACACCATTTGAACAGGTGAGTCGTCCTATTTATTCTACCATCAATTTGAGGCTATAACACATTGCAACTTACTCAACAGTGAGTAAACAGCAGATGTTCCCGCAATACTCCTAACATTACTCGTATTTGTTCTAGAAACATGCCTAGTTCCTTAGGCTCCTTCCTTCTTTCACTGGTTACGTGTTTCATGCTGGCTACACGTGAACAACTCATACATAATTCAACACAAGGTCTACAGACCTTAGAGGTGTACATTTCATTTCCATACATCAAAGCATTCGCCCATGGCAGCCAATCAAATTCGATGGCGAAGCCTCCAAACAGGAAGTGAGGTCAAATCTCGGAAACGCTTTGAGGTGTCAAGACCATATTTGGTGGGACGATTTTGGACACAATCCAAAGTAGCCTTAGTAAATTTGGTGTAATTTGGCCACTAGGGGGCGTCGCAATTAGCAAAAATGCATTTTGTCTCATATCTCTTTACATCTTTGGGATGACATCCACATTTTTACATTGGAGGTGCTCTGGGACATACAGATGGTACGGGTTGAGAATGCTCCTTTCTTTCCCGCACATCGGGACTCCCGAAGCATCGGGACTTTGCAACCGCAAGGGGGCAACATAAGACCGCCCTAATAAAATGAAGGTTCGGCTCATACCGGAAAACACGGAAAAACCCGAAGACACCGCGCTGGTGACAAGCGGAGAAAAGAGACATCACGCTCGGCATGTCAGATTGCAGTTTCAGAGTTTTCGAATGTTTTACAGCCTACCTCACAGCTGGCTCTCTCACTCGACGTAGCCTATAACTCAGTCAGTCCAGCAGAGATGCCAGAGCAACGTTTTGGTCAATGGAGAGGGAGAGAAATGCTCCGCATATCCGTCTCATTTAATCCGTCTCATTTAATCATTAAAATGAAGGTGATGACTGGCGAAATTAAAATCAAACGACGTTTCAATAAACCATTGTTGAAATTAATGAAAATGGTTTTAGAAGCCTTCAATTCAACCTGAAAGACTCGATAGGCAACCTTAGATTAATTCATTAATTCATTACGGTTACAAGACCGCATTTCCGTGAATAGGCTATTATTGTCAAGGCGAAGACGAAAGAGATGGACAAGATGGACATTTAGGCTACATTTATGCTAGGAATACTTAGAAAGGTGTAGGCCTATAGGCTATTTTAAAACGGAGGCATGTTCATTTTAACCGGCGACGCTGGGTAGCTTACCCAGCACTTGTTATCACAGATATTGTCCCCACCACTTTTGACAACTGAAAATAAAATGTATTTAACATAAATATATTTAATACATGCCTATCATGTCCCTTTACTTATAACCGTAGGCTACATGCATGGAGAAGATCGCGCATTTTGTAACATTGTAACAATGGGTGGTCAGATATGCGATAGGGCAGTGGGGGTGATTCATTGTAACCATCGACTAGTAGGCCTAGCTCCGCAAAAGAAGTTTCTAGCAACTTAGAACTATATGGATCTCGTAATGCATGTTCATGTTGATTCAGAGATAGACATAGACTACCGTGGGCTACTGTGCGTCAATATAACAGCATTTTATCATGTGGTGGTGAATTAATGACTAACGTCAGTTTAACATGTCAGAACTTTTGATCGGCGTTTCAAGTGCATGCCGCGAATAAATGAACTCGACTGACTGAATCCTTTATATTTCTTGGCTAAGCGCGAAGATAATGACACTCGAACTGTGGCGTAACTGGTTGAAGCATCTCGATCACACGTCAGCGACCGGTGTTCAAAACCTACTCCACGAACCTCTCCGGAACCCATTAAGACAAAAGGCATTATTTTATTAAAAAAATAAAAGTTTTGCGATTTTTTTATGATTGCGATGTCTGCTGAAAAGAAAAGTTAATATGTGAATTCGTGGTTCAGCGCGCACACACACACACACGCACACACACACACACATTTTTACATTTACATAATAGGGCTCGGGCACACGCCTTGCATTCTAGGAATATCGCCGCCATTTGGTAGCGCACTGAACGTAATATCCATTCAGAATTCAGATGCACAAGACAAGACGCAGAAATATAGTAGCGATTTATTATTTTCCTCTTGCGATCGTGGGTTGCACTGTTACACCCCACTACACAGCAACATACGACCAAGAAGGCAAAAACTAAGTAACAGGAACACACTAAAAGGCGGGAGTAAATCCATAGTAATCCATAGTAAACTAAGGAGTGAAGCTGCCAATGTGGCTGTGCCCGCGAAGTTTTGATGTCATGATCCCGAGCCCTAGTGTCAGGAAGTGTCCGTCGAGAGAGAGAGGGGGGAGGGAGGCAATCGTCCTCAATGCCGTATATAGGTAGGCTATAATGTCTAGTGAACTGGTTAGACAAGTGTGGGGGAGGGGGAATGATCGCACAAGACAATTGCTCTTCATGAAATGGGTAGTCTCACAGACGGCGGTCGATCTTTAAACATAGCCTACTACATCACTTGCGAAATCGGACATGGCACATAACCTAATTATTAGACTACTGGATTTAATATAGCAAGTCCATAGACTTTGTTCATCCTATATTAGCCTATATTAAAATGTAATGTGCTGCGGGGAAGCATTGGGGAAGTCAGTTTAAGTTGTCCTGTAACAATTAGCCTCTTATTATAATCAAGAGTATACAGCCACTGCGCACATAATAGCCTAGGTTACGGGCGGATGCGAGCAACCCCATGCAAAAGAAGGCATTAAGTTAACGGACTGAAGGCCTGTTTACATGTCAAACATGCATTAAATCTAAGAAACGAAAAACACAAATATCATGTATTGTGTCGTAAACAGTTAATGACTTCGTGGCCACTATGCGCAACTGCATCGCGCAGTGAGCTGAAGGATAGGAGGACCGACACTTATTAACACAAAGCGTTGTAAAGCACTAACAACCACCCCTCAAAGTTCATTGTCCATAAGTCCAAACAATAAGCATAAAAATCCGACAATCCAAAACGATAACGAGATCTCCCAGAAACGAAAAACAAGTTTGTTGAGTAGCCTAGTCCTTCCAACAATTTGTTAGATAAAAGGCATCCTGTCCTGCTGTATTCCAATGAGAAAAAATCGTCCACAAGGTAGGCTAAGGGTCACGGTAATGATAAGGATAAGGATAACTTTAATTATTTTTTTAATTAATTAATTATTTTTTTTAATGCAGCATGCAGGAATCTACGCACAAAACGAATGAATGGGTTATATCGCCCAAAACGAGTGAATGGGTTGGGAGAGTCGTCTGGCTGTGTCAGCAGACTGCAGTCGGTCTCGAGGGGTTAAATAGCGCACATACTTGAATTTTAATCTGAAGACCACACGGTCGAAACGTCATTCCTTTGTGCTAAAGAAAATCAAATCAAATAAAAAAGGAAGGATTTCAAGTGTGCGAACCTTTTTCCATTTTTTTATGATTTACTCTTGTTCTGCACCTTGACCGGGGATGTGCACAAACTTTTTTACTACACTTGAATTTTAAACCAACTCTTCTCTAGCCTACACCCTATAGCCATACTTTAATAATCAGATGTTATGCTCATTTTTGTAGGCTACACCTCACCGGCAAGCACGCACGCAAATGCTGCTTTTGCACATCTACAATATTGGCCAGGCTATATAGAATAGGCTTTTAGGACTGTATTTTGCCTTCGTGCAACTTTAGTTGTGCTCAATCTAAATTATTGTCAGTAAGGATAGGTCATATTACCAAATGGCGAACCTCGAAAATTATTTAGGATATAGAGCCGTGTCCATTACGCATGCAGTTATTTTTTAGGCTATTGTTTTATTTGAGTGTTTTTGTCTACCATGGCAAACATAGTTGAAACGTTCGCTCTAAACTTATGTATTTCCAATCGGCTTTCACAATCAGCTACAGCTGCGCGGCGCGGCGCAGATGATCTCCATTAAAACTTGCAATGTCTTTACAGAACTGCTTTCTCTTCCCCGAGTCGCGAACGCAACATGCACAAACAACCGATATTTAGCAAACACATGTATTTCCAGCTCTCAAAACCGATGAGGTCCAGATCTCAGTGGCCTCATAGCTGCCTACAGCCATGCATGGTAAGCCTAATGATAGCCTAATAGTTATGACATTAATAGCATATTAATGACCTCATGTCGGAATGGCACGTTGTTTGAAAAAAAAAAAAAAAATTAAATAGGCCTACCGCCGAGTGGGGATATGTCGGAATGAACAGCGGATAGGCTAGTCCTACTAATATTACATTTGATGTAATATTAGTTTACCCATCCCCTACATCAAAACAGCTTAGAATCAATCAAAGAATCAGCTGTGTCGGCGTTAGGCTGTAGACGATTTTCTATAACCATTTCAACTGTCAATTTCAACAATGGTTTATTGAAACGTCGTTTGATTAATTTCGCCAGTCATCACCTTCATTTTAATGATTAAATGAGATTAAGGAGTCGACTATTGACGGATATACGGTCTTCATCATTAAATGCAGCTGAAATGCGGGATGAAACTTTCTGCCACCTGGTGGTTGTTTGGGTACATTGCCTTAGCCTCGAAAAAAATCGGCTTGACAGCCTGCGGGATCTCTTCGGGAGTCCCGCGGGAGAAGGTGCATTCTCAACCCGTACCCACTGTACCACTGATGAACCCAGGCAACCCGTCACGTCAGTGTAAGAATTTGGCAATCGAGGGTAACGCCGCCAAACTCGAAGCAGCTTTGTGTCTTGGCCAAACTTTAGCGTTTTGACCTGAGGGCGAGCGGTCGCGTCTCCTGCCGGAGCGCTTTCGCGGCGCGTCGGAGCAAGCACACTTCGCACTTTCCCACCGGGAAATGCATTCTAGTTATTTATCTTAAGTCAAACTTTTGTCTCCCTATCTTGTCCTAGGGATTTAGAGCTAGAGACGCCGTTCCACCTCTCACGCGTTGGTCCTGATGCGAGGATGGTGGCTTGTATACAGCTTTTTGATACGCCTTGTCGTTCTCCCGTTATTCCAGTTTTTCCGGTCGATTTTTTCCCATAGGAATGAATGGAAAAGTGATTTTTGAGCGCTGATGCCCACACATTTTTCCACCTGTAGCCCAAACCGTAAGACATAAAGTCCTGAAATTTGGTACGCTGATAGAGGAGACTACCTTGATTGACATTACCAGGTTTCATGCTCGCCACTCTCACGCTCTAGCGCCACCAACTGGTCAAAGTTGGAAAACGCGTTCATGCCCGTAACGTTTGATCCGTATGGCCGATTTTGATAAAACTTATACCATTGGAATCCTCTGACTCAGCCGATTCCAACGCACCATATGACGTCATTTTCCGCCATGATGGATTTTCCGCCATTTTGAATTTTGTCCAAAGTCAAAGGAAAGCTACCCTGGCCGCATAGTTTATCCGATCGTCATGAAACTTGGCACGCGTGATCTACAGACCAAGGCGGATCAACCACCTTGATTTCGCCTTCATACGTCCAAGCGTTCGCCTGTGATAACCAATTAAATTCAGCGAGCGAAGCCGCCAAACAGGAAGTGTGCCTATCTTGGAAATACTGTGACGTATGAAAGCCATATTTGGTGGGATGACTTGAGACCCCATCCAAAGCACCCTCAATAAATTTGGTGTTATTTGGTCTGTCGATGGCTCTATAATTAGCAAAAACGTGTGTGTTGGCGAATGTAAACTATTAAGCAGAATAGCTCATCTTAAATTGCTTAAGTAATGCCAAAAGGACATTCCAGAGTGATTTAAGATACAATGTTGATCTTTTTTTTAAAAAAAATCAAAGTATGCCAATTCTTGCAAAAGGAACTGGCACGAATCCCACCATGTAGTAGTTGTTATAACACAATTAAGCCCAGCTTGGTTACATACCGCAACATCGTAATTAATTAGCTGAGATATTCCGCAACGGTGCAATGCACATGATTGACTTGGATTGTCCGCAACGTTGTCTCACCACGAGACTATGTAGATCTTAACGACGCCATGGCCCCTAGAGGCAAGTACGGACTTATTCGTTGTTATTCCATGTGGACGTCCAGGTGCGATTTATTGTTGCAATCCCACGAGTTCTCACTGTGACGGTGTTTCATGTTTAACAATTTGTAATGGTTTATCTTCGTAATGAATTACTATTTAGGAGATTGTAATGATTACAGGACATTGTTTTATATATTTGTGATGTTTTGAGAGGAATTCGATTTTATTTCTTGTTATTTACCATAATTGACCGGAGCATTCTGGGTAAATCACTCTGTTAGAAAGACCGCTCCTGCACGTATGCACCAGTCATTATGTTCGTGCACTTTCTGAGCAAGAGAGACATCTTTGGCGTGCGTGTGATGATAATTGACCATAAAGTGAGTTTGACACCTCATTCCTACATGTTTATTGTTTAGTCAATAATATTGTCACGGTCTGAGCCGACCAAGATTTCGCTTATGTTATTGCACTCAGTATTTACCAGTCATTTGTTATGTTAGAGCGCCATCTACTGGCCTTATCAGAATCTACTTTGGAGTGAAAGTAGGCTAGTAAATACTTCCTGCTTAGCGTTAAAACGAGAGAAGTCACTGAGATGATTCACACTGGTTGCTGTCTCCGGACAATTTATGTTTTTCACCTGCTATAGTTATTTCTTACCCATACGAAGGCAATGCCTGTAAGTATACATTGTTCTAGTGAAATATGTGTTTAGACATAAGTACAGAAAATAAGATATGTGAGAAAGATTTCTTTGTTTTTTGATATGGCGGCAATTCGCTATACGTGGCTAGACAAGACAAATGAAAATAGTTTATTTTTGTATTGACAGTTTTACAGCATAAATGAAGGAAAGGAGAAAAAAGTGAAGATTTCCTGCATTCTTTGTTCGTCCTTACCTAGTGATTGTAAACTTGCTGGATAGCTGAGCTAGCTCAGAATTAGTGAGGCCAGTAGCCTACAATATTTACTGTTCAGCATGTTGTAACGTGCCTGAAACATGTTGTTTAACGTCTTTAGAAGATGTAATGGAGATTAGGCCTATTGTTTACTTTCGCTTTGCATTTTTATATGTAGGCTAGGCTACTGCTTTTGTATTCGTTGTGTATCCTTTGAATGTGCACAAGTTTGCATCTGTATTAGCATGTAGAATTCATTATAGTTTGAGTGATTATGTAGAAAAGGCCGGGACATTTGTGTGTTCGCTGTGATTTAGCATTTGTTGCGATATTTCATGTGGTAAACTCGCGTGCCTTCCTGTTAAGTTTCTTATTTTTGTTAGTACCTGCAGAGACGTGCAAGTTCGTTGTGCACTTAAACAGAGATAATTAATTTACCTTTTGACAATTCCTGCAGTTATCCTGAGTAATCCAGTCTTTGACATTCAGAGTTGCGAGTCATTGATGAAAAGTTAATTCACACTGGTATGCAAGAGGTTTGCTAATATAGTTAAACTTGCTCTTGACATCATTTCCATGAAGTAATATAGTGTAAGTGTTCTTTGAAATTATAATACTTCATGTGTTTCGCTTAGGAATCTACCGTTTAGCGTTATACTGTTGTAAGGATGTTGCATTTCCAAATAGAGGAAGTTTTTAACGCTATTACACCGTACCATTTTACGCCGCTAGATGGCGTAATTGACCACATAATAACTGTAGTCACGAACAAAAAGTTTATATTAAAGTATATAAATAGCCATACCCATATTTCTCTGTATGGAAATCCTGAATGTCTCTGCTGGAACAATACAAAGTTAAACCCCATCTCTTCTCCGTCCTATATTCTAACCGATATACCATCCAGTATATTGCCACTACCTACCCGAATCAGTGCAAACCTATAACCTCCCCAATAATAATAGTAATTATAATTAGGTAAAAATAATAGTTTCCGCTTTAGGGAGAAATCCCAGAATTCCACTACAGCTAAGGAAAGTGGGAGCTACGTTTTTCGACTCAAGCTTATGTGTGGAGACTTAAACTGGGAAGTTTGGCCCACTTATAGCAGTTAACAATTCTAGGTCCAATTAATTACATCCAACACAAAGTGTTATTGAAAGTATTACTGTGTGTTTCATTTAACTATTGTTCATGGTAAACATTTAATTAATTTAGGCTATGGGTGGTATAGGTGAATTATTACCACACAGTTACTATTTAGAACTACGTAATCCTTTATTGAGATTTCATTGAAAGTGATAGGTTGAACTTTTAAAAAGGGGTTTAAAAACTATTTTTGTACTTTCATTTTATTATGTCATACTGAACTGAATTCTAAGAGTTAAAAACAAAGGATACAATAAATGTTTTGTGATTGTTGCATTATGCATAGTATTTCATTTAGGATAAGCTATATCAAAGCAGGTAGAAGTAACTGTAGTCACTTGACATTTCTGAGGATTTACATATTTCCACCAGGGCAGTGGTAAAGACATTCTTCAGTGGAGGCACCACAGTTAATCACGCTATCAACATCTTCTTACCTTTTCTTCTGTTATTACTATTCTTTAACTTTATGGTAGACAGCGAGTCCAGCAAATTGAGAACCTAGGATCCTGTTTATGTTTATGAATGTGACTCCAGTATATGTTGAGACATACGGGTGGAAAAATAGGTTACATTTATATAATGCAAATGATTAAGTTAACAATATCATTGAATATGTTGTACAAACAAGAAGAGCGAAATGGTAAACTTTTAAGAAATCATCATCCACATCATAGTTTGACGCTGTGTGGGGTTATGGACTTGACAGTTTTGCATGGAATTGCCCATACAGTATACATATATATATATATATATATATATATAAATATATTAAGATTTGACACATTGCAGTTTTTTAATGCAGGGATTATTTATAAATCAAAGAATTGTGGGTAGATGTAGGTGAACTGTGCAACATGCAGTTTGTGGACAAGAGGCAGACGTAACACACAGATATTTGGGTTTGAGGGGGTGTTGTGTGTGTGTGTTTGTGTGAAAGTCTTCGTTGCTGTTGCCGTTGTGGGTCAACTCAGCATGCAGTTTGTGGACAAGAGGCAGATGTAACGGACTGATGCTTCTGTTTGAAAGAGGTGTATGTATGTGTGTGTGTCTGTGTGTGTGTGCCTTGTTGCCGGTGTACAGTATTTCTGAATATGAATGCTGTCTGGACAGGAATGGCATAGCTTTTATCACATGCAACCAATCCAAAATCGATTTCATATTCAGAAACGTTACAGCCTGGTAACCAGTAACAGCCTGGTTGCTTTGACATATCAACACCAAATTTCATCCTATTACACCATTTGAACAGGTGATTCGTCCTGTTTATTCTACCATCAATTTGAGGCTATAACACATTGCAACTTACTCAACAGTGAGTAAACAGCAGATGTTCCCGCAATACTCCTAACTAGGGCTGGGACAACGCATCGACTTAACCGATTAGTTCGACGCAAAAAATACGTCGGTTCAAAATATGCAAATCGACACGTCGTCAAAATCAAAACAAGGTTGGCGGCAACGTGAGTGACTCCTCAGAATTTCAAAAGTGCAAGGCACTGCAGCACGCACTCGTTCCTCTACTGCGTTTCTCTAACTATGGGCCGCGGACGGAGCTGCACCGGTCCGCAATGTAGAGAGACTGCTGGTCTGTGAGGCGTGGAGTGAAATTAGGCTCGGTGCTTCACCTGATAATTTGCTGCGCAATTGATGAAGCAACCGCGGCCCGACAGAAAAAGAAAACAAAAGTTTCAGCAATCAGGAGGAAATACTTGCTAATTCGAATACAGCAACACAATTACACAAGTGTTGGTATGAACGTTCATTGAATGCATGCATGTGCGTGTTTGCGCGATAGAAACTGAAACTAACCGATAACGTTGGTGGCAAGTTCCGTTCAACCTGCTGTTTAATTATTTAACGACATTTAATCGAACAACGTGGATTCTTGATACAGAGCAGAGTATAGTTCAGTCAAATTTGAATATGGTCAAAAGATTGTAGCCTTTAGCCTTTAGTCTTTCATCTAAAAGTCTCCAGATCAGTGATTTACGCCTATCTGCTCGGCCGTAATACATAGACTAAAGTTGGTACGTGTTTCCTGAATCCTTACATTCAGAGATTCAAATGGAATTTCACTAAAAAGCATGTCAATTTTGTCTCCATTTGCCTACCAGAGTTTGATGCTTGCATGAGGGAAACATCCCAAAACAATAGCACCCATATTATTGCTGTTGTTTTCAGAAGTACTGTATTTATCATGCAACCATGCAAAAGCTATTGTAATTATACTGTATCTTACATTACTAAAGCAGGTCTCTGATTTTTTCACAAACTTTTTGTGAACAATGTTAGCATTTAAAACATTGACTGCTTTGAAGTGAAAGTACACTTAATGCAGCATAATAATAATTATGCATAAAAATTATGCATAAAATAGCATAAAATCATAATGATGATTTGATGGGGGTATACAGTATGTGTAGGTGGGCCCTATGGCCCCAAAGTCCCAAAATAAGCCTACTTAACTTGTCATTTTATTGATGACAGTTGGGATCTTGTCCCCTTCAATTTGACAACACTCCCAGTGTTTTCAAGGCTTCAAGGTTTTATTGAATGCTACCTCTGACTTAGAATGCATTACTTTGCACTTGCATAGTCTTTCATTTTGGAATTTTAAGAGCAATAAACATACATTGCAATGTTTTATTTCATTCAGATATGTAAATCAACATGTATATATTGCAATTAGTCAATTAGTGGGGAGATAATCGATAATCGAATCGAATCGAAATCGAACTGAAAAAATGAATCGTTAGATTAATCGATGCATCGAAAAAATAATCACTAGATTAATCGTTTGAAAAATAATCGTTTATCCCAGCCCTACTCCTGACATTACTCGTATTTGTTCCAGAAACATGCCTAGTTCCTTAGGCTCCTTCCTTCTTTCAGTGGTTACGTGTTTCATGCTGGCTACTCGTGAACAACTCATACATAATTCAACACAAGGTCTACAGACCTTAGAGGTGTACATTTCATTTCCATACATCAAAGCGTTCGCCCATGGCAGCCAATGAAATTCGATGGCGAAGCCTCCAAACAGGAAGTGAGGTCAAATCTCGGAAACGCTTTGAGGTGTCAAGACCATATTTGGTGGGATGATTTTGGACACCATCCAAAGTAACCTCAGTAAATTTGGTGCAATTTGGCCACTAGGGGGCGTCGCAATTAGCAAAAATGCATTTTGTCTCATACGGTATCTCTTTATGTCTTTGGGATGACATCCACATTTTTACATTGGAGGTGCTCTGGGACATACCACTGATGAACCTAGGCAACCCTTCACGTCAGTGTAAGAATTCGGCAATCGAGGGCAACGCCGCCAAACTCGAAGCAGCTTTGCGTCTTGGCCAAACTTTGGCGCTTTGACCTGAGGACGAGCGGTCGCGTCTCCTGCCGGGCGCTGTCGCGGCGCGTCTGAGCAAGCACACTTCGCACTTCCCACCGGGAAATGCATTCTAGTTCAAAGTTAATGCACGTTCTAGACGGTGATACGGCCCGACGCGAAGCGGAGGGACGTTCCGTCTAGAAAAGTGGACTGATACGGTCAAAAACAATGGAACTACTTCATAGCCGTGCGTATATCTAAAGTTAATGCACACCCTTATAGAACGCAGGTCAATGGGGAACTCAGCCGAGCAGTGGAATAATAGCTGTTAGCTAATTAGCTGGTTTGAATTGCATTGAGCTCAATGAGAATGAAACCAGCTAATTAGCTAACAGCTAATAACTGACATAAAGCATGCCAAACTCTTAGTATGTTAAGGGTATAGTGTTGACATGGGGTTATTTGAATTCCAAAGGCCAAGGGGACTTTATCAGGCTCCTGTAACTATTGTGTTGTTTTGTTTGTATGTCGCTTTGGACAAAAGCGTCTGCTAAGCACCACCACCAAAACCGACGTTACAGCGATACAAGTAATTTTCCATCGTATGTGTCGCACAAAATTTTTGATGTGCATTGTTTTTAAGCTAATTAACTTTTTAATGGAAAAAGGGCTATAAAGGGGAGGACTAGAAAGAGACTGATTCTAAGGAAATCAGGAAATAACCAATGGCAAGCAAGTGATTTTAACTTACCTTGACACCAGACAGCATGATTGTAACCAGGTAATAATCAGGTAGGAGAAGAGCTCGAACCACACTGCCATCTCTTACATGCTCAATAATGGCTAGAAAGAGTAAAGAAAGAGAGATATATTCATACAGCCACTGTAACAATCAATCTTTTCAGAACAAACCAATTTAACACTGATGGTACTGGTAAGTGTGATATGCATGCCTATACTGTAATGCATACATCAATACATCCTTTTTGTATTTACATTATTACTACATTATTAACACATTCTGTTATGTTTCACTCCCTAATTGGAGTTCATAAAGGCAAATAAATGGCTGACCAAAGTATTAATGGCAATGTCAAATGAAAGATCAGGTATATGCAAAAAAAAAAAAAAAGGTTGCAGCCTGGACCCTTGGTTAAAGACCATTTCCTAACTTGTGTGTTGATTTCAAATGGCAATAGCCTTTATAGCCTGGGTGAACCCAGACAGAGCTCTGAGCTAAGAGCAATTTGCTCTGCTGGTCCGTCTGGAAAGGTGCCATTGACACCACACTCCTCTATGTGCATACTAAAACTAAGCAGCAAGGTGAATAATATGGATAATATGCACCTAGTCACATGTGCTCTTTTTATTTGTATTGTTTGCTCTTCTTATCTGTATTCAATCTTGTTATCTGTATCCTTATCCAATAAACAAACAAAATAAATAAATAAACAAACAATAAAAATGTGTGACTTCATCAAGGATGAAACACAGCCTTCAGATTATCTGAGTGTCTGCTGAATTACAAAAACTGCATGGACGGGTACTGCACAGCAGAGTGGAGTTACTGCATAGCTGAAGAGCTGAATGGAATACTGCATAGCTGAATGGCGGTAAGTGCCTCACCATTGACAGGCTTCTGATGCAGCGAGTCCACAAAGTTACGGGGGTTCTCAATGCTATATTTCAAGTCTCGGATGGTGTGGGAACCACCCCCCTCTGACCACTGGCCCTTCTTAGAAGCCTTTGCCTGGTCCTCCAGATCACACAGCCTGGCCTGATCAGGACTTCAGCATACAAGGCAACACACAAACAAAAAAAAACAAACACAAACACACATTGTGGTTATGACAAACAGAAATTGAAGTACTGTACATGCTTGGCTCTACAAAACAAGCCATTAAAATATATATATATATATATATATATAAGAATAAACATAAAGTTTACATTTATAAGGGTACAGGTTACATTTTGCAAGATAGCATAATGTCAAAATTGATAGTCTGTCAATCATCTTTGTGGAATAGTCATACAAAGAGGAAAGCAACACATCTGTCAATCCTACTCGCCACTGAGGACATGCAAAGCATACCTTCATACTTCAGAAAATTCAGAATATAAATCTATCTATATCTATCTATCTATCTATAGTCATTCAATAGACTAAACACAAAGCCTTGACTCAAAACAGCGGTTAGGCTTATGTCATTTTAATCTGTTAAAAATGTCAAATGCAGACATGCTTATATTCTGCTCACTGTTTTGCATATGTTATATTTTGAGTTTGTGTGAGCTAAACCACTTCTGTTGAATATATAATACAAATACATACATTTATTTTGTTCCCGTCTATTATTTGGAGGGTCAGCTTTACAAATTGGGATTTGGATGTAGTTTTAATGAAGATAAGGTTATTTTCACCTTTTTTTATATAAAAAATGACACTTAACAACTGACCATGTCTGGAGGGTTTACAAACGTTCAAGCAGCACTATTATGTCTGTGTATATAAATAATGTAAGAAAACCAAATAGATCCCTGAAATGCATCAGCAGATTGGTAAAGCAGTCTGAATAGACTAAAATAATCTTATGGTCTGAAACAAAGTAAAGGCCTTTGCATACCGAGTTCATATTTTCCAGCCAAGATTTTTTATTAAGAAATAAATACGACAACATATTGTATATTTTCAGAACAGACTTGATTCTCTGTGTAATTTGCAAACATATCCAAGCAAGCGAATGAGGTTTCCTACTGCAGTGCTCCAGCAAATCATAACAACCCATCAAGATAAACCAATGGTACAGTATACAACTTGAACTGAAGTTGAAATCTTTAAACACCATTTACAACAAGTGCTTTATGTTTCAAGAGATTTGCATTGCTTTGTGTTGCTATACTCAGTGTGCAATCAGAAAGACTCCACAAAGACACATCTTGAGATCCTGGCCTTTTCATTACTCCTCCAAATTGTAAATCAATATCCAACTTATGTCTCAATTAATTCCACCGTATAGCACAATTTTGCTGAAGTTTGTCAAAAGATTTTAAATGAGGTCCTATCACAGTGAGGATAAGAAGGCTTACATGCCTTCTGAAAGGGCTCTTTGCAAATCCCTCTCACTCTTTTGCAGTACAAAAACAAAGAGAGAAAGAGGAACTCAATTAAAACACACTTCGCACACAGAGCAGAGGCGGTGGGTTCTGGAGCAGTGTGCTGCTAATTGGAGAAGGGAACAGATGCCCAAGACACTACAGCACCATCCACACCAATTCTGCTTCAAATCTCTTGATATGCAGAAATATGCAATGCTTTTTGTACAAGAAATGCCACTCCTCTCGGGCTTTTACCAGTTGTGCAATTCCAAGCACTTCAGCTTGGGTACCCCTCTTCAAATTCACTCCATGAACTCACCAGGTGATTTAACTATACTGAACAGTTGTTAAGTCTATAGTAACTCAATATTTGGCAGAAAGATCAGTCTTTCAGGTTTTAGTGGAAGCAAAGCCTTCAATCAGAGCTTTGCCACCAAAGCTAAAACAATTAAATAGAGAAAGCATTGTAGCAGTGACAGAATTCCAAAAGTGAGCCAAGTAAGTATATGTGCAACCATTTAGAAGAATTAGGATTCAGGATATGACAGCTGACAGCAATCAATCAAATCATGTTCTTGTAGGAAAGAATACTGATTTTTACATATCAAAAAATGGATCACAATAGTGTCTTTCATGGGACCAGGACTGGATAACGACTGGTGGAGACAGTATGGTATCTTCTGTAAGAATAATGCAATCATTTCTTGACTTTAAACAAAGCTGATAAATATTTTTTTTTAATACGGTGAGTTCTGCTTTGGAGACAATTCATGTTTTGGGCCTGAGACTACACATCCAGCAAACTTCCAAGGTGACAGGCATTTTACCAATCTACTTAATTATTCAAGTCAAACATCTGTGATTTTCATGTCCACACCGAGAAAATATTCACATATTTTTACAAAAGACTCACATATTTCATTCCATTTTCATTACAAACAAAGTTTTTGGGATCTGGTATTGCACTTACATGTAGACTAATTTTCAACAGAGCAACAAAATGGTTGGGGACATGGCTCATTGGGCACTATTCATAATAACTACAATTTTAATCAGTGTACTGATTAGTTTTCAGCTTTGTTCATGTCCAAATACTGAGTAGTTGAGTATTTAGCTTTCAACTCCGCTCTCTTATGCCAAAAATTTGATGAAATGTTATGAGCATGAAATGTTAATGAAATTGTACAATACCAAACACCTTCATTGGCAGTACAAATAATTTAATGAATAAGTATGATGCCTGTTGTGTCTTTACCAATAGTCACAGAAAAGTCAGTTGCACAAAGAGGGGACTAATCATTAGCTGGAGATGCATGGCAGGAGAAGTTTTTCAATCATTAATCAGAGTCTATTTTCTACTTGGGCAGATAAGAGGAGGGCTGCCATATTCCACAGTCAGTGGGGTTAATCTATGTCAGATCTAAATCAAATCAACTGTGTTTCTGTGAGGGACAGGAAGAGAGCAGAAAGACTAGCGAGATAGAGGTCATTAGAGGTAATGATCGGCACTGTTCCTACCTAAACGTTTTAGATATCTGGTCAGCAAAACACACTACAACAGGAGGGGAAATTTGAGAGCAAATCCAAATACAGATATTCAGTAGGTATGTTTGGGCTGAATGTTTTCAACACCCAACAGCTGAGGTTAATGAGCTGAACAACACTGCCATCTGCTGGTAGATATGATCAAAAGAAATGATTGAGCCAAGCAAGACACCCTCTTCTTTGTTCTAATATACAGTATTCTTAGAGTATTTGAACTCATACAGACAGTAGCAATATAAAAAACAAAATTAGTCTCACTTGTTGCCTCTGATGCCTTCTCTTCGGACTGTGGCAAAACCCTCTGTCACCAAGGACTCAGCAATGCTCTCTCCTGATGTGTCTGTGGGTGACAAGGAATAGGAGAAGTTGATTAAAAAATTGTTACATAGAGAGATCGGGAAGGTCAGTTTCAGGTCCCTAGAGTAGTCCGTTACTTCTAACAATGGCTAACATTAATGCTTTTGTGACAGATACTACTGAGGGTTATTTCTAATATTGATAATTTACCAGGAGCATAAGGGATTTAATGGATAAAAAAGTCACTATAGACTGTCAGTAGTATTTAACAGGAAAGTGGGCATGTGTACAGATCTCCGTTTGATTATGATGATGATGATGGAGACGGAGTCACGATTACACAAACGCGAAAACTTGATTAAACATCCAACACAGCATATGTTTCAAGTCTTCAAAACATGCAGATAAAGCATTAACTTTCTTCTGCTGTCTGGCATAGTTATATTTTCATCGAGACACTTCAGCATAAGGCATACAAATCACCTGGTACAAATACCAACATAAAATCTAACAATACAAATGAATACATCCCCAGAGTAAACAGTCATCTACCTGATCTGCTTGGTTGAAAACAAGAGGGGCTGTTGTACTGGATGCCTGACTGAGTGATCATTTCAACATGTCAATTATTTTATTTACCAATGCAATATCTTACCCCTTCCCAGGTAGACCATGCCATATTCTCTCCCCTGGGCAGTCTTTATCTCCACAGTAAAGCAAACCTCTTTTCCAATCAACTTTTTCCTCAGATATTCTCGTGCCTGGAAAGCCCATGGCTAAAACACAGAAGAAAAGTACTGTTGAGAAATAGACACAGCATGCCACTACAGAGGACAGAGGGCAAGGAAAGATTATTTATATAGCACATTTCATTTCAAAGGCAATTCAATGTGCTCTACACAGGGGTGGGTATTAACAAGTTACAAGTAAACACACACGAAGAACGGAAACTTTCTATACACCTTTTTCAAAACTGTACATCTACTCCTACTCAAGTACTTCTGAGCCAGTAATCTACTCTTTACGCCACTACATTTTCAAAGCCTTTCGTTACGAGTACAAGTTTATTTTCGGAGGAAGAAAAGCGAATCCTTCCCTCGATGCACACCGGCCTGGGAGAAGAGAAACAGGGCTTCAGAATACATTGTTACATTGCCCTGCGATTATAAAAGCAATGACTGGCCTATGTAGAATCAGACCATGTTTTAGCGTACTAAATGGAAGTAGAGGTTCTGTATATCGCACAGCTCAGTTAAGGCAATGACGTCCCGCCAGCTGCTGCATCTTCTGGTGAGACTGCGAGAGTAGCAACAAGACGAGAGATATGACACAGAAACATTCACCTATATTCATTTATAGCCAGCATTGTTCAACAGTCACATTGGACAAGGAAAGTAGGCCTACAACTTCATCGAAACAAATTTGAAAAACCTAGCCGAAAAAGAAAGCTGAGAGAGTTAGCCGAGAAAAGAAAATACTCGGCTGCTCGGTCCGAGTGGACATGCCTTGGCTATATGTAACAATATAGCTATTGTTTTTTAAGTGACATTCTCTGTATGGTGAAGTTATAACCAGACTTCTAGCAATGCAATGCAGAAAAATAAGCTGCCAATGGATTAGAAGTGACTGCTTTTTAATTCTTAACCACTTAAAGCTTATTCTGGCTATGACAAGATAGTCTACAGAAGGGTGTCATAATAATAAGTACATTAAATAAAATATATTTTAATTGAGCTGGTAAATATGGTTGCCAATGTGATAAGCCTACAGAAGACGAGAAAAGCAAACAGGCATAAAATGATATTTTGCATCCTTTTATGGGAATATTTGCTTTTACATTTTTGAAGGGAGTAATTGCACTTTTACTTGAGTATAGATTTTGCAGTACGCTACCCACCCATGGCTTTACATAAACAGAAGCGAGGAATAGTAAAAGGACAAAAATAAAAAAGTAATAATAATAGTTTTAAAAGTAAGTAAGTTTCAAAAGTAGATTGTGAAGTCCATGGGTAAGGGAAACAAAACACAGATCAAACGTAAGTGGATTTGATCCGTTAGAAGAAGGTATCTGAGAACAGTTTGGTTTTAAAGTCTAGACGTTTTGATATTTTTAATTACAACTGGAAGTTGGTTCTGAAAGCAGATTTTACCAACAAGCATATCTTCTGAGATCTGACAGGTGTGTATTGTTGAAATATGTCTGATAAGTAGTTAATGCTGTTTTATGGTCTTTCCAGGAAGGCCTGTGAAAAGTCTATTACAGTAAGTTAATCATCCCTACTGGAGAACGAGGCATGAATGAGTTTTTCTTAATCATGTTTTGACAGTGATGTAGTGATGTCCTACTAATCCTTCTATCCCTCCTTACACTGTGATGTGTGAAGTAACAGACAGATTTATCAGATGTGGTTATTCTCCAAAACCAGGAGTAGTCCACTGTAGTCCGCTGCTCTGCTCTTTTTGTCTATCCAGTGTGGTGCACACACTCCACTCTTCAATCCCCACATCATACTGTATGTAATGGTGCATTTATCCAGCTACAACAAACATTGAACATCACAAACATTAGCTCTAGATTACTTAGGCCTAATAAGACAACCAATATTTTTGCAATAAGTTTCACAATAATAGCTATAAGTTTAATAATTGGCAATTAGTCCTTTTCTGTCTCCATGATCATAAAACAGTCTGCTAGTTCCTGCAAAGGAAACCTGTCTTGAGTCATAAACAATAATAATAATAATAATAATAATAATAACAATAATAAAGTGTTCCTCTACATCATTCTGCACTTAACATTTGAGCAAATATATATATACAGTATATATTTATATATATATATATATATATAAACACATGATGAGACATCAGTTCCAGGGAAATTTACAATCCAAGCAATAAGACATATCAATCACACAGTACTACATTAGTTTCTCTGCAGCCTAAACAATAGCCATAGCTTTTGCACAAGCGATTCTAGTCAAAGAAATATGACTATGTGCGATTTTTTTTGGTTCATAGACTGTAATGTATGTATAGAACAATCTATGAACTGGTTGCAGAGATGCTACAGTAGATTAATTACTGATTCCAAAGTTAACAGGAAGGCATTATGCCTTACCATTAATAGTTCTTAATATTTAAGTGATACAAAGATAAAGGATATGCTGACACTTAAATAGATACAACACTGTTCAAAAGTTTGGAGTCACTCAGAAATGTCCTTGTTTTCATCATTAATGTTGTCAATGACTGTTGTAGAAAGAAATGGCTGATCTTTAATGCAATATCTACATTGCCCATTATCAGGAACCATTCATCCAATATTCCAAAAGCATATTCTGTTTGCTAACCTGATATCATTTTAAAATGCTAACTGAGAACATTGGAGAACCATTTTGCAATTATGTACTGTAAGAACATAATGTAAACTGAAAACTGCGGCCCTGATAAAAAAAAAAAAAAATGATCTCAGCTGGTATTCTGTCTAATGGAGTGGAATGGGAATTTCTAAGTGACCCCACACTTTTGAACGGCAGTGTATGTAAATACAACAATTACCTCATCTGGAATGTCTTTAGAATCTGGCTGGCTCTGGGCAGCTCGGCGGGCCAAAGCTCCAGCCCGGATGTTACTCAGGTTTATCTGGCGCTCTGGGGGAGGTCCACCTCGAGGTTGACCCCGAACAATGATGGCACATCCAGACAACACCTGTGAAATTTCCACAAAGAAGGGCTGTATGTTAGCTCTTCTAGCATGTAGAACTGGTGCTATAAAGTTAATATAGTACAATCTAAGGCAATCACAAGTAGGACACTTCCTCATCACAGTTCATCAATTGTGGTTGTGAGCTAGGCCTATTACAACAGGATTGAGAAAAGATCATGTAGTTGCAAACATCTCACCTTTAAGCTAACACAACAAGAACAGAAAAAAAAACATTCCCTGTCAGTTCCATGCCATCACCAGCTAACAGGAAGAGAGATCATGCTATGAAGTTTTTCTGACATTTCTTTTTTCTTCTACATACAGTAAAGGCAACATTGGCCATTAGTCACAAAAGGCTGGGTAGTCTAATCAAGTAGTATGAAGAACACATGCATGGCTATCCATGTAACACATGCTGGGTCTGTTTACTTTTATTTTACAGAATGCTTTATCAAGACGACATCAACCTTTTACATTAAAAATATCATCATCAACTTAATCATCATCATCATTATCACCATCACCATCACCATCATCAGTTGTTATATTCACACTTAGGCTACAGGTTAATTTCATGAAAGATATGCTCGTCTATTTCCACTAAAGAACATTCAATATGTATGCTTTACTACAGTAGCTAAAGCAAACCAAGAAACAAATGCTATTCATTAGCAGTAGAACTTGTACCGAGCGTCATATCACAGCATACACACATATACCATGCTAATTCACAAGCATACAGACACTGTTTCACATTTTGCAATCAACTAGCCTTCACAACAATGTGTTTCTGAGCTTCAAAATGTATAGCTATGGCTAGCTGTACAGAGATATAGGCTCAGAGGCTGCGAGATTAGGCCTACGTGTCAGTTTCCAGCTGTAGCCTCAAACAGTCCTTTCAAGATTCGGGAAAAGTAAACATGAGAAACTCTTGACTAACCTAACCCTGAGACGCTATCTCAGCGCATGAAGCCATTTCTACTTTATTCCGTTCAATTATGCACAGATTCCAGCTGATGAAATTCTGATGAACGTCTGAAACGATTTCAGATTATAACGGCAAGTATGGCAGATGTTGGCTGACTACCAAAATGTATGAATTCTTCTAGCACGAAGTAGTCTTTTAAAAAGCAAACGGAATTGCTGCTACAGCTCATGAACTTTGACCATGGTACAGCGTTATCCTCTGGTGGTCCATGGCACTGTCCAGACGGTGCAAGGTATTTTCTACGTGGACAATGTAGAACTAGTCTAAAAACTTGGTCCGTGGGCGCTTGCTGTCGCTGGGAGACATCTTTGGCTTAACGTCAGGCATGGACCACTTTGATTGGGGTTAGCAAGCTATGCTAGTTGTGTACTATTCTCGTTGTGTGTGCATATCAGACGCTAACGTTAAATCAGTGAACATGCTGCTGAGTTATGAATCTGCAGCATCAGTAACAGACATTTCTGAGGTAATATCACTGAATGGTAATGTAACGTTAACATAGTAAAACAGCGTTACAATAGATGTCCCTCAACAGACCGCTAGAAACTGGTATAAGGTAGGTAACTTATCAAACTTGAAGTTTTGAACAAAGTGAAGGAATACAGAAGTGGTGACGTCTCAAAGGTCATAATCCTGAGAGGAACCATGTCTGACAAAGTAACGTTAAGCATTCAAATAACTGGGTTGGATACGCTATCATGTTTAATGTTAAAGTCATGTTAACTGTGTGAAGCTTGAGAGTTCTAGTTCACGTCAACGTTTGCTGGTCTTGAACAGTCTGTTTGGAATGCTGAATCTTCCCAAGCATAACGTTAGCAGAGATCTTTGATTACTTCGCCTCAATCCACTCTGACATTAGCCATGAAACTGAGGGAGTGATGTCTCCTACGTTGGCAGGAGTGTATTTATACGTCTATGAAAAGTTTATGAAAGTCTTTCTAACTACTAACTAGAGGTATAGAGGTTGAATCGGTGCAAAAGCTTAATTTGCGATCCACCGTTGACTATCCGCTATTTGCTATATAATTATCGTTAGCTAGCTAGCAATTCCTTAGCCAAATACTTTATGTGTCCATATGGTCTTACCATCTTCACGATTCCTCTCTGGAGTGCCGGAGCAGGAGCCGGGTTAGACTGTGCGTGTGCCGAGACCGACGATGCCATGTCCGTGGGTTTAAGTTCACCGTTAGGGGAGACAGGTGAGGAACCAGGAGCCCTATGTGACTGTTTCACTGAAAGCCAAGAGGGGTAAAAGACTGAGCACTGCTGATCAAACAAGCTTAACCGGAAGCATACGGACACATGCGTTGAATGTACACGTCAAACTATTACTCTTCCGGGGTCATCAAAGACACACGCTAAGTTAAATAGGCTCATTACCTCATGACGTAGAGAAATTGTAATAGTAGCATCCGGTACTTGGAGAGGTACGACACGTCAGCATACAGTCAGTAGGCTATTTGCTGTAGCCTAGTAGTCCTATAATACGACTATACAAATCACGTGACTTACTGACACTAACACTTGGGCTACACTTGATGCGTTACGTTACGTCGCGTTCTAGAAGCGTATTGTTACTTATCGACTGGCTACACTGGCTGCGTACGTTCAGCGATAAGTCAAGAGCAAGAAGTGTGTTTTGGATTTGCCGTTTTTCAGCTCAGTGCACCGGCTTTCCACTGATTCATAGTTTACATAGCCTACATAATAAATACAACCAGGGTGAGGGGCCTACACCTCTACCTCTGCTGAATGAATTTCATCCTCGGGGGACTTGTCAATTATTTCAAAACAATTGAAATAACAGGCAGGTTGTGACAGAGCTTACAAAGGGGCGTCTGCAGGAATGAATGCTATGGTACGCACACCAATCCACATGCAATAATACAACAAAAACGTCTAACAGTGATCTACTCATTTGGACAACGTTACACTAAGTTACTGCTAAGTTACATTTAGTTTTGTTCTAGCGTAGCCTACCGTTAACGTCTGGTTTTAAACAGTTGTAATGCTAACGTTCCGACAAGCACACAAATTGTCTACCTTATTGCCCATCTGGAATAACTCCTCCAGCCAATTGCTGCCTCCATCTTCCATTCTCTCTCTTTTCGTTGCTTAAAAGAACTTGCGATATCCATGATGACTATTGAGTTAGTGATTTAGGTTCACATTGTGTGCTGATAACCATAGATAGCCGAGTAAAAGAAAACAACAAGCAGCCTAGTTGCGCACCTGCGTGCGTAATCTCTCCTGCTCAAACAAAATATGTGCTCGTGGATATACAGTAGCTCTGCATTAAGCTAATTTTGATAACATGTTGACTAACTTCATATGGAAAATTGTAAATAGCCTGATGCGATGCAGCTAATGGGATAGGCCTACTAGACATAGCTGGGAAGTCATGGTAGGCCAATGTGATGTGAATACACGCGCACAAGGGTAATTTTCTCTCCTTGATGAGTAGTCTCATGGTACGCACAGTGCGTATACGGTCGTACGCCTGCAGGCGCCACTTATCTTACACATAAAGCTTACATTGCTGGCACTAACTTTCACCTGAACCGAACTGTCGGCAGTCTCAGCATTAGCGAGCATCCCCATGCACGTATGGTAGGCATATGTGCTGCGCCGAACCACTTAAGCGGGCCATCAGACGAAGACGAGTGCATTGTGTTTGTTAGGGATGACAAACTTGTCAGAATTAAAATAATAAAAAAAAAAAACTCTTCCTGCTGACGTCTCAGACATAGCCTTTGCTTCTGAGAGTTTCGAGAATAGGCCTATAATGCCACGGAGTCCAAGGAGACAATCTCCGCAAAGTGGGGAGAACTGGGACGATGAAACACTTTTTATTTAAGCCTAAACGTAATTTAGCCTACAAAGATATCGTAGGGTAGGGTACAACACCAAAAGTGAATATTTTGTCACTAGCAACCTACATCTGTCCTCCGTCAAATACAGTTGCATTTACAGCTCTGAACAAAACCGTTCTTGAGTTATAGGGCTATTTGAGAAGTCCAACGTGCGTTTTGTTTCATTTTCCCATGGTAGCAAATGAAACAGCATGGGGGACGAATAACTTAGCCTACAGTTTCACAAAGCTATGTAAACTTCCCACAACTTCAATATTTGACATCATGAATGGTACTTCAAATATGTGTTATTGTGGATAGATTGCTGCTGGGCTATTGCCTACGTCTAGGGTCATGTCTGTTAACAACTCATTGCCGTCGGTGAAGCGCGGCTATCTACCTGTTAATTGCATTTGGCTGAGCAACGGAGGTTAATAGGCCTATACTCTGTTTTGTCCAAATTAGGCTATGTCTGTCTATCGCTCCCCATGTCAACAGCAGACTACCAACATAGTGCCATAAATCAAATCCTCTGATGAGTAAAACAGAATGAACGTGTCCACTAAATAGTCTGTTAACGTGCGCTTGTTCCCTGCTCAGAGTTTCGCAGAGATGTGGACAAAAGAAGGCCACACAAAGTCCGACATCAAAGTAAGCTGTTTAGCCTACTTAGTCCAATAAGCGGAATTATTTTGACATGATGTGATAGTAATCGATTAGGTTTTATGGTACATTACTGTCCGTTAGCCCTAATTCCTCTGCCCTGTTCGCGTGATCCTCATTAGTGGGTCGACTGAAACATTTAGGCTATCTCCCACATCGCAGGTGTGGCCATCGCAGACAATTAAATGGTTCATGTCCTTACATTAACTATGAATGTTCAACTTTTCGAAGTGTTGTAGGACCTGTTAACGCTAAAGAATTAGGCCTGTTGATAGTTTTTTTTTTTTTTTTTAAACATCCCCCTTCTGTTATTTTTTTTTTTTTTTTGAGAAATCGCACCCCATCAATACAATACACAGATCCTCTTCAGATAGGCCAAGTGTTTCTATACAATGACTGCGCATAGGCTCCTTACGTCAAAAGAAAAAAAATAGAAGACAAGTCTATTTCTACGGCTTCGATGCGGCATGACTTAGCGCTGCCGCAACTGGTGTAGCCAGTTCCATTGATTATAGTGGAATCTAATTGTTACGTCAGATGTGGCTTTGACTTAACCAGACTTAACGTAACGTAACGCAGCCGTAACGTATCCGGTGTAGCCTCCCCGTAAGCATAACATACTTTCTATATTGTAACATGTTGGAATGCATAATCCACCTTACCTCGTATGACTGAGTTGCCGACAAGCTCAGGAGAAGAACTGCCTTTAACCAACATCAAGAAAAACAAAACAATGGCTGTCAATAATATGCCAAAACATCACAAAATTGCACTCTAAGCCCTCAACCTGTGTGGCATTTCGTATTTGTAAAAAAAAAAAAAAAAAAAACTGAACATGCTTCAAAATAATTTGTTGAACACGCATTTTTATATAAAGAAATAGGAATTTGAGAAACTCTCAAAGTGATGTTAAGGACTCTAATCACTAGATGACGCCATTTACTAGGAATAGGAATGGGAGTGTTGGAATGTATGCTTGCATAGAACATGTTAGGCTGCTGTCTTAGTTTTAACTAGGAATGGATATCTTCCCTTTTACTCATTTCAGTAACAGCTACAGATAGGATTGCAAAAAATATTTTGAACTTGACGCAGAAGTCAAGTTCAAGAAGAAATTTGCTCTTATTTACTTCAAGCCTTGATTTTTAATTTTGACAGAAATTAACCCATTATGCCCCAGTTTAAAACACGATTACGATTTTGCTTAATGAGACATTAGTTCAAAAGAGAGAACACGTGAAGTTGTTATTGTAGCTATAGGTAAATGCGCAAAGGTGGGATTACTCTTCTCGCCCTTTGTCCCTGGAATGAATTTAACGCATAAGTCGCATCTATGCCTAAAAAAATGTAAAGGGTGGGCTACTTTAAGTGCGCGTATGGTGTTGTTTGAGAAATATATTAGCTTGATGATTATGGTGGTCTATATGAGTGATTATTCTATTGCTTTGCTTCCTTCCTTAGTTGGTGTCCTAAGGTGACCGTGTTGGGTGGTTAGCCAAGAGTTCTAACGAAGCTCTCCTGGGGCCATGAGAACGATGGACAATTAGCGCAGTTTTGGGGGAAATTGTTTGGAAATGCCCATCATCATTTTGTTGATTGAAACGTAAAACGGTTTATTTTGGCACTGTAGGCTATGGTTTTACTCAGGAAACGGTCGTTTTAATCACGGATATCGAATTGTGTCCTTGTGCGCTTTGGGTAGATTTAGGTACCCATTTACGCGAAAAATATACTGGTCCTTTGTTTCATTTCATGCTTCAAAAATCGCAAATTCAAACGCAGCTCTCATAAAACAAATGCTTTTAATGCATTTGCATTACTGTCTGTGTGTACAGATCCCACATTTCCCACAAGACAAAGACGCTGAACAGTCATTAGAAGTCCCTCGGGCTTTTGCGCACCAGGTGTGCCCGGCTATTTCTCTTACAGTCAGTGGTTGCTTTTATTAACTTATGTTCCGACTAATAAAGTGAGTCATAAAGTACATTCTCTACTACGTGGACACTATGTTCTTGTGAATAAATACTTTATTTACCTATTTCGTCCGTCGGCAAGGAGATAATGGTGTTCAGAATGTTTGTCCTCTACATACAAAGCCCCCAACGATGAAAATATTATTATCTGGTAACCTGTGGTTAATATATAATTTGGACCATATGGCATTTTAAAAACCATCCTATATTTCTACAGTACTTCGATCTGTGTGGACCTACCTAATGATCCCCAATTAGTCATTAAACAGTCAGAAAGACGAGGCCTGTGTATATTCTCATTCGCTAATATTTGCTCTTCAAATATTTAAATATAACGTTTACAACACATTTTATCTACAGGCCAGACAAGGGACATCTGCGAGGTCTTTTTGGACTCTTTATTTTATAAATATATCCCAATTGGGCCTGATATTTTGCTCTCCGCCTCTATTTACTCATGCTTGAAAGAATATGCAATAAAAGGACAAAGTTATCGATTTATGATTTATCAGAAGCACTTTACCATATGGCAGTTGACTGTGGAACAGATTTTCAAATGTTTGTTTAAAAAAGAAAGCATCTAATTCGCATGCAACGCCACTATCAGAAATGATGCTGTAGTCACGTGACCACGCAACTCTAGCGTCAGGACCATGCTACCTATGATTTAATTCTATGTTTCAGAATATCATTGCACAGGAGGCTTATACTTTGTTAGATTATCACATAATTATTCACTGGGGGCATACAGCTGACCCCAAATAGGTAGGCTCATTACAAACCCATGACCTGTCACAGGCTATGCTCTTTATCTCAGTGCTTAGTAAGGCCATTATGTGTTGGGTATTCTTAAGGATTTTGTTGGGATAAATTAGGAAAATGAATGACAATTATACTTGATCAGTGACCTTTAGCTGAATTCTAACTCTACGTTTTAAGGAGAAAGACGCTCCTCCAGAGAGAGAGAGAGATAGCAAGTCCACAATGCCACGATCAGAAAAAGAAGTCAGTCCAACCTAATCACTGACTACTTCTGTCTGTTTAGAAAATGTCACCATAAGTGGCAGTGTGGTTTATAACAGCAGGCGTATTGTTCCTCCACATAGTGAGGAAGATGCTTGTGTGGCTGTAGGTAAAGATACTAGTCTAATCCAGTCATCAGGAACAGGTCTGTAAAAGATTGCATCCAATATTTACTTTTCCCATATCTGACAAAGCGTCAGCCAGATAAGAGCGTGCTGCCCCAGCATATATCACAAATCTCGCGCTCAGTGGCTGAATGGAGACGCTAGTGAACTCTTATTTTGCGTTGCGCACGGGTTCATGGGGAGGATTCTTCATTGTCCGTTTCTAGGAATTAAGTTAGCATTTTGAGAGTTTTTCAGAACGTTTTTAAAAAGGGTGATTTACAGTAACGTTCTTTATGAGTACTTGTATTTAACGAACGAGGTCATTCACTGTATTAATCTTGGGTACGTGGCACAATCATGTGCTGCACTGACATGGATCCGACAAACGAAGGTAACATTGTTCATTCATTCATTCATTCATTCATTCATTCATTCATTCATTCATTCATTCATTCATCATACCAATATTTCATGGTGCGTGCGCGTAAATGCATCTTTCACATGTTTGTCTTGTCGTTTTTGCTGCAGGAAACAACTGCATCAATCAGCTGGGTGGCGTGTTTCTAAACGGCCGACCACTACCTGCTTACAAGCGCAAGATGATGATTGAACTGGCATCAGAGGGTGTGAGACCTTCTCAGATCTCCCAGATTCTAAAGGTACACTTTAGCCAAATACCAGTGCATGATGTTTCAGTGTTGTTAAGACTATGGGTGTTAAGACCAATTAAGTAAGAAATAATGTCTAAACATTATAAATGGTTACCCTATGCTTTCTCACCATGTTGACCATTCACATAATATTTGTTTATCTATATATTTCAAAGTATCCACATTTGCTTTAGGTTCATGTCCTGTTTAAGTGTGTAATGTGTTATATATTTACATTTTTGTAGGTATCCAGTGGTTGTATTAGCAAGATACTCAACCGATACAAGAAAACTGGGATGCTCTGCCCAAAGGCTATTGGAGGAAGTAGACCTCGGAGGCTCACACCTGATGTAATATCAACAATTATTCAACACAAGTATGCAAATCCAAACATCTTTGCTTGGGAAATTCGCCAAAGACTTCTGGCAGCAAGAGCATATGAAGCTGAGAAAATCCCAAGTGTAAGTTAAAGACTAGACTAGAAAGAAAGAAGCATATGGGGAAAAAGAGAACTGCACATTTCAGTGGTGCCTTTGCCTTTTAGGTTTCCTCCATAAATAGAATTCTGAGAAAGATGAAGACCGACACGTTTGCCTCAAATGGCATCTATGCAGGTGAATATCACAGTCTTGAAGATAAAGTAATTAATAGTTCAGTATTTCAGAGTATTTTCAAGTCCTCCTGCACTGTGTGTGTGTGTGTGTGTGTTTCTTGCAGAAATTGTGAATGCTGTACCAGGTCAGGGGAGTGGGGTATCTGGGACAGAGCAGTTGGCTGTTCTCCAGACATCTAACCATCATCCAAGCAGTACCCCACAACGGAATAGAACCAATTTCAGCCCTGAACAGACAGAGACTCTCGAACAAGGTTGTCAGACTTCTTTTCTCACTATGACTCTGCACAGTGCATATGTTGTTTATTGTGGATAGTTATTTGTATTGGAAAACATGAGTTTGTGACTTATTTATCAGTTTTTTACCATTGGCAATAATGAGAACAAGTTATTTCTGTTATTCTGTATATGATTTGAAGTATTTTGAACTTCTGATGGTCTCCTTTGCAATATTTGATGAGATGTCAGTCAGCAGTGTCTTATTTTGATTCATATTTGTGCATTATGATTGAACTTATTGGTCTCATCTCTCTCTCTCTCCACCCATGGAATAGAATTCCATCAAAATCACTATCCTGATATGTTAGCTTGTGAAAGACTAGCGGTACAAATCAGTGTACCAGAGGACATTGTAAAGGTAATATCATGTATAATTTGAAAGGTTACATTACCACAGCAATACACCAGGCTTCTAATGGAGGGATTCTTTCTGTTAAACAGGTGTGGTTCTCAAATAGAAGAGCCAAATTGAGACGGGAAAGTCAGACCAAACAAAACAACTGTACATCCCATGGTATGTAGTAGACTCCCATAAGATATACTGCATTTGTAATACACATGTGTGAGTTTACTCAGATGTATTTGAGATTCTTTGATGATAATGTTCTAAGACAGGAAACAGTTTAGGCATAGCTAAAAAATCATATCATATAAAACTATACATCTCACTCAAGTGTTGCATGAAAATGTAATGACACCATTGAATATAGTGCTTTCTACTGAGAGTCCCATGAGTATAACTGCCAGGCGAAATAAGGAATTTCTGTTTAAAAATTGGTGCATGCACAACGGCTGAAAGGGTGGGGAATCAAATATTAAGTTTATATCAATCTATACTGTACATGCTTACGTTATTACCGTAAATACAATTATCTTATTCATTGTTTACATGTACTGTATGTGAAGAAGGAAAAGTTAAGCTTAGACTGCTCAGTTTAACTGTAATTTTTGAGAAATATATTTTTGATAAATGTATGTCATCATTCTTTAATCTGTCCGAAGGATCTGCATCACAACATGATGACAAGACAACTCAATCCCAGACTCACCACCACCATAACAGATTGTCTTCTCATATAGACAGTAAATATTTCCAGTTTCATCCTTCTGAAATACCTACTTTCTCATTGACTCACAACTATCCAGAGAGTAGTACCATATTGTGTTGGGCCCACTGTCAATCTTTTCAGCCAACATTTTCATTAGGGCATCCTCAAAATGAACAGACTCCCTTTGGCTCATTTCATTAATGGCCATCAGCGTAGGCCTACATGCCTGCCTGTAAACGTGTTATGATAAAGGGAAAAAAGGCTGTGACCTATCTGTATGTGTCAACTCAGATTGATTTTACATTTGGCTTGAAGTCTGACCTTGTGGTGATTATCATTATATTATCCTCATAAAAAATGTGCTAATTCATGACATGTATTAAAAGGGGCTGAATATAGCCTGGGAATGCCCATGCTGCCTTGGTCGCTTGTACAGAACTGCTCGGCAGCCTGGAGACCAAGGCCGAAATCTTCGCATGGATTTGGGGACTATATTATATCATTAAAAAAATCTGAAAAGTAATCAAAAAGTAATTAGTTACGTTACTCAGATAAAGTAATTCAAATAGTTACACTACTATTACACTTTAAACAGGGTAACTTGTAACTGTAACACATTACATTTCTAAAGTAACCTTCCCAACACTGGTCAGGTCTAAACAGGGGGACATGGCATTCAGGCATTATGCATTAAGATCACAGATTCTGTTGGAACAAATTACCAAGAGAAATGAAATCTGCCCTAACTGTAACCTCTTTTAAAAAGAAACTAAAACTCCATTTATTTTCTATTAGCTTTTAATTAATCTTGTTTTATTCACATTTTATTCCTGTATTCCTGTTTTAGTTACATGTTTTTACTTTTTAATGTGTTTTATAAAATGCATTCTATTTAATTTAGCGCTTTGAATGACCACTGTGTATGATACTGTGCTATACAAATAAATTTGACTTTGCCTTTGACTGTACAGTACTGTATACTGTATACTGTATATTACTATATATGCTACACTCATACTGTACAGCAACAGCACATTCAATATAGGCTACAGTATCAGTATGTTTGTAGTTGCAAAAATATTCCGTTTCAAAAAAATTCTCATACGTTTGATTCTTCTTTGATTCTTCTTCTTTGATTTTTAAAGGTGACAAAGTCGCCAATAGATGCATAAAATTAAAAACATTAACATTTACGGTAACACTTTACTTGACGGGTTCGTTCATAACACATTCCTAACAGCTGTCATGAACTGCACATGAAGCATTCATGACTGTTTCATGAAACATGACTCAACATTCATACCAACCCTTTCATGAATGTGGAAGACAAAACGTCAAAAACTTGTCAAAATAAAAGTCCAACAATCGCAAAGCAGCATTGCTGTCTTTTTGTTTTAGCCAACCTGATCATGTCACATCTTAGTCAACAGGGAAGTCCAGTGTCCAGGAGAATTTTGTTTTTTGTTTGTCTGTTTGTTTTATGATGGTAACCTCTGACGAATGCATAATTGTCTACACCAATACTGTATAGATAGCCTATATAAAACAGGAATGTCCAACCATTCAGAGGTCCACAGATGGTCAGTAGTTCACTTCCCAGTATGATGAATACTTCACAACTTGTATAGTAAAGTGACATTAGAAGTAGACTTCATAAAATATTCATGAGATGTTTACAAACGCTGAAGAGGATTCATAATACCCTGTATATGGATTACTAGATTGTTGGACTTTTATTTTGACAAGTTTTCGTCGTTTTGTCTTCCACATTCATGAAAGTGTTGATATGAATGTTGAGTCATGTTTCATGAATCAGTCATGAATGCTTCATGTGCAGTTCATGACAGCTGTTATGAATGTGTTATGAATGAACCCGTCAACTTGTTTTCCCCCTGGAACTATCAGCTTTAAACTAATGTTGACATTGACTTAAAATACAGAGAATTAAATTGTGTCTCTAACAATACTGATGTGCACCCAAAATGGCACTATGCAAAGTTGTTGTTGCGGGTTGGAGCATGAACCTTTTTCTATTGATTTTAGACTAATAAATTACCCCCTTTGTGCTAAATGGTTACCCACTATACTGTATGTTGAAAATTGATGAAAAGGGGAATTACAGCACCGTGTTGCTTTAATATGGTTAGAAAACCCCCTTGCTGCAAAACAGCCTACCGTCTATTGAAGTGAGACAGTAAGGGCTATGCAAATTGTTGGGATAACGTTTCTTTAGGAAACATGTCTGAGATAAATGTATGGGAACTTGAGTGTCCCTGCCAAACGTTTCCGAAGTTGTTCCAATTATTTCAAAGACAGACAACAAAATAATTAATAAAGCTACAGTGACCTTCCTCCATTTTTTCTACAGATGTAGAGTGCATTTCCCAGTCTCAAGTCCCAGATTCCTTCACAAAACTAACTCTGGAATGGTATGAGTAGGTCAGGTCCTCTTGTTACAATGCAGTTGGTCATGAAGATCATTAATGGGCGACACTCAAGGGATTTAAGGTCAGCTATAAAGTTCATTAAAAGCTCCCAAAGTCTTCAGAACAGAAATACCTGCCTATCAGTTTAAGATGACTTTGCCAAAGCCTATTTAAAGCATCTATACATAGAAGTAAACTTGCGGGAGATTATTTTCGTATGAGCATGTGTGCAATGCCTGCATGCTACAGGAATGGTATAAAATGGCCACAGCAATGAAGAGGAATTGCCAAACTTCCCTCTGCCAAATCTATTCATTTAATAAAAAGGGGCACTATGAAGTCTGGTTATACCATGGCAGTGTGTAGGTATAGCCCACAAAGGATGGTCCTGTTCAAAATGAAGGCAACCTTTTGTAGATGGGCTTATCCATTTTTCTGTGACCATACATACAGTACATTTGTGGATGTTAGTTTTGCACATAAATGTACCTTACACTTGGTAAAAACATACATAGGCCTACTGTACATATACTTTAAGAAATCTAGATCTATAAGACCTAAATTGAACACAGGGAATGCTATGCACCATCGAATAAGATTTACAAGCCATACTGCCCATCTGGGGCTCAGTGTTGTGCACGTTCACACTCTTCAGTAACTAGTTCAAAGTTCAGTTCACACACGTGCAAAGTGAACTGTTCACGTTCATAGTTCACCATTTTTAATTTTGAACTAGTTCAAATTCAGTTCATTTGAATGAAAATCTGTTTCTGACGGAATATAGGCTACAGCCACCTGTTGTTCTCATCTAATTGAGAATGTCCGTAAATTGGGCTTTATTTCGCTGGGCAGATACATTTCTTTTAGGTCTATGGCAGATACCGACGCCTAATAAATGCGGCCGCGCATTTATTAATAATTAATAATAAATGCGTTAGCTGTGCATGCCTGACGGCACAAGAGTGTAGTTTTTACACCGGGAGTATGGAGGAGGCTGCCTTGCTGCATTACCTGCAGCGATGGAACTGTTCAGTGACATACTGTAGGGCTCTTTGAACACGTTATGCATCCCTCTATCATCACTGACAAGTGCAGAATCTTTCCGCGATTGCATTCATATAGGCCTAGCAGCGGTTCTGTGTACAATGCATCATGCGTAACGTGATCATGGGTAATGTAATAAGGTAGTGCAAAGCTGTAGTTTAGGAGTGGCGACCGTGGGCAGTGAGTGTGACAACGACATACTGTTTCTAAATTGCCAGCAGATAGTGTCACTCGACTTCTCAGGACAAAATCAATTCCGTAACGTTTAATTGGACATCAACAGTGACGTTCGTCGCTCATTTCCCAAAATCTGAGCGAATTCACGTTCAAATTCATTATTTACAAATGTGTTGCGTTCAGTTCAGCGTTCACAGAAAAATGAGCGTGTTCAATGAACACGTTCTTTTGAACTCGTTCATGCACAACACTGCTGGGGCTACTGTACACTATACTCCCAAATGGAGTTCAATTTGCATTTATGTGAACAAACTACAGAAATGGCAGACTACAGGCTATAGCAATTGAGTGTACATTGGTCGTTAATCAGGCCCTTGGTGACAAGAGTTTACATTGTGAGCAATACAAGAATGTTGACCTGCACGAATCTCAGTGCTCTTTTTTGTCATTGCAAGTACATAAACGATACACTGCATCTTGACCATGCAGTCACAGCAGAGGCTGCCTCTATGGCAAACAACACACAAAATGTAGAAGAGTCTGTGAGTCTAATAGTTTCTGTAATGAGATTCATTGTGCTCAAGTGTCCAGAAATAAATTAGAATGAAAACATAAATAAATAGATACTATACAAATATTGGTTGGGGAGCACCAAGGGACACCCAGGAGCAACAGGGGCAAGGAAAAACTCCCTTGTTCAGGAAGAAACCTTGGGCAGATCCACGGCTCAAGGGGCCAACCCAACTGCCTGGGGTCGTGCTAGTAGAGGGAGCACTTGAGACCAAGATTATGCTTCTACACAAAGGGGTTCATGTGCAGTGAGTATTTGATTGTCAGTATGCATTTCCTATGGGGAGTTTACATAGGGGATTTTTTAAAAATGCATGAGCATACCTTAGCAAATAATGGTCTACAGCACTCATATTTCATGTTATATTGATCTACTTTTGTACCCATTTTTACAAGACCTGGTGCCAGGGCTCAGTTGTGTTTCTAGGTAATTCTATATGACTTAGAGGGCTGATACTGTATGTGGTCAGTTCAGAGATGCTCTGTCAGGAAGAAAAAACTATATTCTAGCCTCTGTGGCCCTGTGTCAGTACATCACACATGTATTCTGATTGTCTCTACTGAAGCCTCTGTGTCTTAGCTTTCCAGAGAGGTCAAGTATTTGATTATAGGTCAAACTAGGTGGGAACAGTGGCCTCTAAAGCAGGCGCTGTGCAATTTTAGGCAAACCTTAAAAAAACTATACTGCGTACAATCTGTGCCAATGATGCACTTATAAGTGGTCTATTTCATACAACTTTGGTCATGTATGGTCCAGGCTAACTCGTGAGATTAAAATGCATAGCGTTTTAATGAACATGTGATACCATGAGGGTAATTTGTTGAACATGTAATCCAACCGCATTGGCACCACCTCTTTTACCAACTACACTGAGGAGCCAATTGTAACGTCCAAATATACCAGGATGCCAAAATGGAGTTAAAACACATCTATTTATTGATTAAAGTCTGTAGAAGTGTCTGTGGGTGCATAAAAGTAAAAAACGTAATCCCGGGGGGCGGGGGAGATTTTCAGGCCGTTTCAGTCTCCACGAGGGGCGAGCAGGGGGTGGGAATGGGCAAGCACAGCAGGGCCTCACTGTCTCCACCAGGGGGCGGTGCAGGTGGGTCCTCCGCAGATCCGTATCCTCCGATAACCTGATGTAGTGGACGCTCCTTTCCACCTCTCGGGGGCACACCTGGGAAGATGGGGGAAGAACTAGTCGGGTTAAACATTTATTCTTTTTTCCAACTGGCTGTGGGCACTGGGAGAGTGGTGGTTAGTCAGTGCTCAGTTAAACAGTACTTAAAATAGTGGGGATTCACTAAAGGTTACTAATGTAACCCAGCCAAAGCTATTGAAGAGGGAGGGCCTTCTAGGCATGTGACTCAAAACACATAATTATGCACATTGTGTAGGCGTAAGCGAGTTGTGTGTGTGTGTGTGTGTGTGTATGTGTGTGTGTGTGTGTGTGTGTGTGTGTGTGTGTGTGTGTGTGTGTGTGTGTGTGTGTGTGTGTGTGTGTGTGTGTGTGTGTGTGTGTGTGTGTGCGCGTGCGTGCGTGTGTGCGTGCGTGTGTCTGTACGGAGGCAGCCGTGGCCTACTGGTTAGGGCTTCGGGCTTGTAACCTGAGGGTTGCCGGTTCGATCCAACCAGTCCATGGCTGAAGTGCCCTTGAGCAAGGCACCTAACCCCTCACTGCTCCCTGAGCACCGCTGGTTGGGCAGGCAGCTCACTGCTCTGGGTTGTGTGATTCACCTCACTGTGTGTTCACTGTGTGCTGTGTGTTCACTAATTCGGTTAAATTGGGTTGAATGCAGAGAACTGAATTTCCCTCACGGGATCAAAAAAGTATATATTCTATTCTATTCTATTCTTAATTTGCTTCGTCTCGTCGACTCACCATCTGCTTCTCTCTCGCTCGTCTGTGGATGACGGCTTCTTTGACATAGGCCTACAGTACTGTACATCCAGATTCCTGGAAGATACAAAGCACTTCCCCACACTTCGTTTACCAATGACAGACATGAGTTTTTCACGCTCTACACCTGAAGCTAGTTGGCTAAATGAATGACAAACGAGTGTTTGTTTACTATGGGGCTATAGGGACAGCCATCTTGCTTTTGCTACTTGTTACATGAGGCCTACAGTTTTTCAAAGTCACTGGCACATTTCTCAGCTCAGAATTGAAATTCTCAAAGCTGGTTGTTCAAACGCCATAATCTTATCACTTCACATCATCATAGACATCATTGAAACAGTTTCTCCCCATCTTGAACAAACAGCAATGTGTTAGTATATCCAAATAACTGTTTTTGTACAAAATGCACTATACACAAAATGCACTACTGAATAGCCCTACCCCATGAAATATATTAGCCTTATTTCATCACATCAGTCATTAGATCCAAAAACATTGAACTACCGATCATAACTAGCTGTCATAGTCTATCAGCTACAGTAGTATAGTCTGTCTAGTCTATCATAGGCCTACATGTCACCTGACAGACAGGAACAACACTCATTTTTCATTGACACCTGCTGTGAAAGCCTTTGTTCTCTTCATACTGTCACGTCTGTCAACAGTGAAAACTTTCAAACATACAGTATCAACTCTCTTGCATCAACCCCCTCCACACAAAATAATGTGTTTGTTATTTTGTAGGTAATCCACAGAACAAGAAGTTTGCACTAATTGTTTTGAGAGATACACCAACTGTTGTGTAAATGTTAATGATGATCTGAAAAATCCACCAAAAGCAACTGAGAAAATAATTACAAATCTGTCTCCATCTGGTTACTTTTTTTATTCATAGTATACACACACGAACACCAATTCAAACATTTTAAAGTTCTCCAGGAGCTCATGTCTCGACTGTAGAGCAGATTTATAAAGCTCTACAAGAGCGCATGTCTCAATTAGGCCCATTTCTGAAGTTCTCCAGGAGCTCATGTCTCGACTGTAGAGCAGATTTATAAAGCTCTACAAGAGCGCATGTCTCAATTAGGCCCATTTCTGAAGTTCTCCAGGAGCTCATGTCTCGACTGTAGAGCAGATTTATAAAGCTCTACAAGAGCGCATGTCTCAATTAGGCCCATTTCTGAAGTTCTCCAGGAACGCATGTCTCAACTGTAGAGCACATTTTGAAAACTCTACAGGAGCGCATGTCTCAGCTGTTTGGCAGACTTCTAAGGTGCTACAGGAGCTCATGTCTCAACTGTAGGGTAGATCTTCATGCATCTGATGGCGCTCATGTCTAAACCTTTTTTGACAGAGCTGGGCCCACCTTAGACGTTTTTTTCCGCCATTTTCTGAACGTTCTGCTGAAGATGTTGGACACACCTGAGAAACAGTTGCCTGATGGGAGGTCATCCCTGTCCACAGGTATGCCATTTCTGGCCGTGCCTATAGAAAAATCAGGCAGACCCATCAGGTCAATTAACATTATCTTACACACTCTGTAAATATATCCATACAGCAATACTGTACGTGTGTGTGTGTGTGTGTGTGTGTGTGTGTGTGTGTGTGTGTGTGTGTGTGTGTGTGTGTGTGTGTGTGTGTGTGTGTGTGTGTGTGTGTGTGTGTGTGTGTGTGTGTGTGTGCTTACAGTATAAGACACATAAACATTCATCCAACCCAACAAAATATGAAGCAGTTTGGACTTACTCGTGGTGCTGTCTTCTACAGCAGAGTCCCTGGTGTTGGCAGCTGGCCCTGACAAAGGAATTAGGATCTCAAACAACTGCAGAAAGATATCCTTCATAATCTTCTCTGCCAAGTCACAAGAGAGCTCCAAATTCACTTGGGCCTCGCTGCCTGGTGACCTGGTGTTGATCTTGTAATCCATCACTATCTGGTCCACCAAAGGTTTCACTAGTGGATTCATGACGCTGTCTGACAACAGGTGCTGGATGCTGTCTCTCTGCTTGGAGGATAAAGACTTCTCCTGGGTATCACCAAGCTCTATGGGGCTGCCAGCAGAGGGATGGGGTTTGATTAATGTTTTATTTTCATACCCACGGTTTTAAACTTCAATGTAAATGTGAAATATAATGGTATGGTAAAAGGCATCTTTAAATAAAGATGTAAATTATAATGGTAAAAGGTATCTGTGTAAGATACTGCAGTTGCTTTTGTGCATCTCTTAGATTGGAATTTTAATTCTCAAATGTATCACATCTCAAATTATACAGGTTTTATATTGAACAGTCCTCCTGCCCCCCAAAAAACATTTAGGAAACTACGGAAAGACGTTTGGAAAGAACTGCTGTGTAGTCTGGTCTCATGAATTACATGGTGGTATTGCAACAAACTGCTGTACAAAAAATACTGTAAAAGTGTACAGTTAATGGGAATCCTGTCTGATGTTTTACAATCTCCCACACACATTTTACTTTTGAATTTGATGTATGAAAAAATAAAAAATAACCGCTTACTCTGTAAGCATTTTCTGATGTACGTGTTGACTGTAGCCTTGTGCATTTTCATAAGAAAATCCTTACAGAGTAAACGGTTATTTTGACAACATGGCCATTTTCTTTTCATTTATAACTTGTTCACGTCAGTTTTGCGCTCTAAATTAAGCATTCTGAGCAAGTTATGTGAATTTGCAGGTAATCCACTGTATGGTGTGGTTTGTACAAATAGTTTGGAGAGATTCACTTATTATTGTGACAACATTGATGATGATTTGAGAAAAGCCCAAAAAACTGTTGTCAGAACATACAGTACCTTGTGTGAAGCCGCAGGATGTCTCGGACTCCATGCTGTCCAACCTCGGGTGTTTTGGAGGCCAGGGAACATGGGAAGCCCGATGGATTGGGCTGCTCCATATTCCCTACCAGCGTGATGTCACTGCTTGTTGACACGACAGACATGTTGTAGATAGGCTAGATAAAGGAGTACAGTAAGTAAACACACAAGCATGATTAGTGAGCACTAGCTTATAAAGGCTAATTGTTTTTTGCTGAAATGTCACTGTTTGTCTGACCTTTAAAGCCAAGGCTAGTACAAAATACTACTGTCATCATGTCTCACACCTTACAATCTCATATTTTGACATGCTTACATACATGATGCTCTGCCATATTTCATGATTCACACAATGCAATGTTCCTTGAAAACTAAACTATATCACTTTTATCAGCCCCTTATCCTTTGATCAACAGGTTAATGAGAGCTTTGGGAGCAACCTGTCTTGATGTACAGGTAGCCTACATAAAGTGCACTGCACCAAACCAAAATTATGCACCGTCCATTAAAAGGCATTCTGAATATTGATGCTACGTCTGGAATGCTATTGCTATTTCACTTCTGCTAGGCACTGGTCAGTGCAAATACTGCCAATCTATTTTGGTGTTATGTGAAGGAAGTTATCTGTATTATCATCATTAGTATTATAGTAGTAGCCTAGTAATTGTCGTTGTTTCCCTTCATCCCCTTGTTATCCTTTTATCCTCCTGTCCAGGGACTATAGATGTAATTTATTTCAAGCCTTGTACCAGAGTTAGCTACTGTAGCTAACTCTGGTACAGGGCTTGAAATGATATGGCCCTTGACGAATAAACTAATAAACTAAACTCCTAGTAGTACTCAGCATTATAAGCACTACAGCTAATGTTATTGTTATCATTAATATTACCCTTGTTATAATGCTAAACATTAACCATAACCTTATGATTACCAACTTACCGGAAGGTCACGATAGGCTTGCTGCTGAGGGAGAAGAAGACGGACTATGAAAATAATACATTGACGCGCCTTTTTATAGACCCCGGCGGCCGTGATCGCCGTGACGTCACAAGCAGCGGCATTGTTGCGTCATCGTGTTACCTGGCCCACACTGTTTAGATCAGTTTAGAATTCTATTTTAGAACATAATAAGACGACATGATTACACATTCGAATACATGGATACATTTGGTAGACAAACGCCTACTAACATTGGGATGTTTTATCAATAATAACATGAATGGACAAAACAAATAATGAACAAATAAATTACTTAAAATAATAATAATAATAATAATAATAATAATAATAATAACAATAATAATAATACTCAGCAATGTGTGTTTACTTTACCCTCCCACTCTCGAATGGAACATTCCAATTTCGAGACATCAAATAATATCCAGAGAAAAGTGGATTTTGTGGGGTACAGCTTCAATGACCTCCATTCATTCTGCACTTGCTCCTATATATTTTTTGTTCTCTTAAAAGGACATACAGTATTATACTGTATTCTTCCAACTTTGGAGGGTTTGTTTGAGTAGCACCTCCAGCTGAGGAAGAAAAAAACTGGCTTCATGCATGCAGCCCGAACAAACATAATAAGTTATGTTTTGGATATCAACCCATCGTTAATGTTGCATATTATCTAAATTTGATCCAAGGTGTTCCTGAAAATGCAAACTGAGTCTTTGATAGCAGCTCTATAATTTTGACAATCCATTTTGGAGCTTGTTAATCCTGACCTTTGTATTGATGGGGGACTAATTTGCGAGTGAACATAAGCTCACCTCATCAAGTCTTTCATTTAACCCACCGATGGCTGAGTGAAAAAGAAAAAAGAAAAAGAATGGCCAACCTATGCTCTGCGGGCAATTCTCACTTATCACTTTCTCTAACCCTTGCAATGAGTAGATCTGCGGGAGATTCTAATTCACACACTCCAGGGACTGTTCCAGTGAATTTGGAAAATGAATGTTTATGTATTATACTCTACACTTTTGGACAGTCCTTCAACCAATCATACCGACGACCTGGGTGTGCCTTTTGGATTTGCTAGTTTGTGATTGGACCAAGAAGATGTGGACAGGAAGCAGGAGAGACAGATGTCATGCCAAATTGCCAGCAGAACAGGTGGTTTACCCAGCCTAGTAGTTTTAAGTTTTTAAGTGTGTGTTTAAAAAATATATCATAGACCTACATGTACTTTCATTTGAAAATATGTGGTTGCTACGCAAGATTCATAGGCTTGGCAGGTCTAATTTTATACAGTATTCAAGGGTGTCATCAGGTCCCATGTACAATCAAGCACTAGATTATCAATGCAGACTGCATGGTGCTTGATTAATGTTTTGTGAAAAGGGATCTGATGAAACCCATGGATAGGTCACAAGAGGGACATTTACACTGTACCGTGACTACTACTCCCAAAAAGTCATGATATTCCGTTTTCGGATGAAATTTCAGGATGAGCCTAAAATCCACTATGGGTTATTTTTGTAGAATGTCCAGTTCGATGTTTCAGTATTTTCTGTGCTGAAACATAACATTTCTTCCGAAAGCCAGATATCCCTAACTGTTTGTGAGCAATGTATACAGTATGACAACAGCCTTATACAACATTACAGAGCATAATGTGCTCTCCGGAACCAACATCAAAAGACTGATTTTTTCCCCTCGACTTTATGAAAATATACAGGGCAAGTTTAACGGTAGGACTTCTGGTAGTGGGCACGGGCTCCAGGTCCACTGAACTTCTTGGACTCGCAGCGACCAGGGTCAGCCACCAACAGAGTCCTGTTGTACTGGATCAGGATGTCTTTGAACTCCTCTACCTGTCCATCCATCTACCGTAGACCTGAGCGACGTGTCCACAACCCTTCATGCGCACTCTGATGTCCACCCCAGCAAAGCGCTCCTTGCCCAGCAGCAGTAGGCCTAGGCTCCAGCAGCTATGGACACAATGGCAACATTAATTAGGTCAGCCCTACACTTCCTCTGCAAAGTCTATGTAAGGGCAGTAAATGTTCTATGGTCTTTTCTTCTGTAATTTAAAAACTACTCTCAATTATCTGTCAAATATATATATTGTGCCCTCCAAAAGTATTGGAACACATGCTAAAGTTGACAGTATAAAGCATCTTTTGGAAATTATCTTAATGCCTTAAATGAAAAAAATGAGCCAATATTCAACCTTTAAGGACATCAATTTTGAATAATGTATTGTAAATAAATAAATGTTTTCCTTAAAATACAGGGGTCATAAGTATTGGAACGCCAAAGTTAAACTAGAAATGCAATTCCAAGGAATTACCAGTGCATGAAAATGCAAAAATAGATAGATAATGTAGATATGGTTACTAAGGTGTAGCTAGGGTAAACATGGTGGTTGCATAGTTTACAGAGAGTTGATAGTGTGAAGGTAGACAGTTTAAAGATGAAACGTTCCAGTTCTAACTTAACTAATGATTTCTATTCATGTTAAAATGTTAACTATGGTAACAATGATAACCAGGTTGATTAGCTAACTTAGCTAATGATTTCTAGCAGTTATGGTAAAAATGTTAACTATGCTAGTAATGCTTACTATGGTAATGTAACCCAATGAATTGACCCTTGCCATTATGATGCGCAAAACAAACCAGAGGGCGCACGAGAACATCTAAATGTAAACAATTGGAAACCGTCAATCAGCGTATTTTGAAGAAAAGCTCTACGTCTGATGATACACGGCGAGAGGAGCTCAAGAAGAGTCGCTTGGAAACTTGGATTAATCGATACGAACACTTCGAGACTTGGATATTTTGATGAAAACACGATAGCCTATTTGGACACTTCCACTCGACCATTGAAAACATAAAGATCATCTTCGACCACCACCATTAAAGAAGAAGGAAGAAAGAAGACTTTCCCCGTTACAAAGACTTTCCCCGTTACATTTGTAGCTACTGGAATCCTGACTGGTTTTTTATTGTACCCGATCAAACCCCGTTGCTTCACCCTTGGAACCTTGGATTTCCCGTCTGGATTTTCCCCGTCGTCTTGGATTCGATTCATCATCATCATCATCATCATCTACATCAACTTGCCCTTCCTGTTGGACTGCCTGTCACATATCACCATCCCCTTACTACTCTTGTGATTGTGGTAGGATCTGGACATTACACCTTGCACAAGTTGGATTGAATCTTTCCCCCTTTTAATTTCTTTTGTTTATTATTTTTTGAGTGCACTCATATTTTATTTTGTTGGTTTTCATTTAGTTTAAATGATAATCTATAATAGGATTTAGTATTAAATAGAATATAAATAGAATAAATATATAGAAACAAATAGAATAAATATAAAATAGTATATGGATATATACAGATAATAAATAGCCTAGAATATTATAACAGAATATATTAGCAAAATAGACACAACCTAATACTTTTAATATTGATATTGAGATAACTGTTATTGAATTGAATGACATTGAACTGTGAAAATAAATTATATATTTTTATTATAACCTTAACCACGAGTGTGTGTGTTGTCTTTTGGGGTGAGTACTAGAATTTGGTCTAGAGAAAACCTATACCAATCTTCACTGAACTTAGATATTAGATTAGACTGTCCCTGTATAAGTATAGGCCATTACCCTGTCGTACAGGTTACAGAAAGTTGGCGAGCCAGAGCCAGGAGATTGGTTAATTAGCGTTTCAGACCATATACTACCCCATTGACCACACCTCTCTATAAAAATATTTTGAATTATATATAGTTTTATTTAGGAAATAACACGGTCAATATGGAACCTTGCAATCAGTATAAAGTCCATGGACAAAACAGCTTATTAGTTGAAGGTGTCAATGAAATAATCTCTGATGAAATGATAAAAAGTTTTTTTGAACAAAATGGGAAGATCTCATCCCTTATCAGAGTTAAGGATGAGCCCAATCAACCTAATGGTAGGGTATTGATAGAATTCGAGTGTGAAAAGTCAATCACCAGGATCAACCCAGATACCCTTGGCAATATACCTAGTCCCAGCGATCCAACTACTCTATGGAACATCAGAACAATTAGAGAAATATGTCAAGAGGAAATAGGCAAAGACTTAGCACAGCAATATCTTGAAGAACTCAGTGCTATTGGTGGTAGTGCCACATCAGGCTATGCGACAATCCTAGAGAATGAACTGAAACGCATTCGATCTACAGCATCACAGGAACCTCAAAACACGTCAATCCTGGGACACAGCCCTATGCAGAACTCTAGCATTGATGTTGAGCGCACATCTAGCATGACCCAAGAATGTAACAGAAGCCAACCTATATCCAACATTCACTGTGTTCCAAGCACACACTCATCTGTGCGTAACTCTATAAGCCTTGAAGAAAACATCATTAACCCCCCAAGCATTCAGAGAGTTGTAGTAGAACACGTTATTAAGAACGAGTCAGCACACCCATACAGTAGCCCAATCAAAATGCGAACCTTCTCAGGTAGGCTTCCAAAGCCAAATGGGGAAGTAGATTATGAAGCTTGGAGAACTCAAGTTGAACTGCTTCTAAGTGACACCCATGTCACGGATTCACAAAAAAATAGAAAGATACTAGAGAGCTTGATTGGTCCAGCTGCTGACATGGTGAAACCACTTGGTGTTAATGCAAACCCTGTAGCTTATGTAAACCACCTTGAATCCGCTTTTGGAGTCGTAGCAGATGGAGAAGAGCTTTTTGCTGCATTTTTGAGCGCAAACCAGAATTCTGGAGAGAAGCCATCCGATTATTTATTCAGACTTCAGACCCTCCTCACTAAAGTTATCTCTAGAGGGGGAGCCCCACTTGCAGATTCAGAAAAGCACTTAATTAGACAGTTCTGCAGAGGATGCTGGGACCACTCATTAATTTTAGGCCTTCAATTAGAACAGAAGAAAAATAGCCCACCCTCATTTCCTGAATTGCTTCATCAGCTTAGAACAGAAGAAGACCGTCGTTCAATTAAACTAGACAGGATGAAGAAACATCTAGGGAGCTCAAGAGCTTCAGCGCATGCCCATGCTGTTTATGGAATTGAAGTCCCAGTCGAAAACAAAGATGATGACACACAAAAACTCCGTGATGAAGTAGCTGAATTAAAGAAACAAATTGCAACCCTGTCCATCAAAAAAGAGCCACAGCCAAACAGAACTCAAATCGAAGCCAGCTGCATGGTCACAAATGCCTCCACACCTCGAAATTTCGCGCCTCGTCATCCTAAACCATGGTTCTGCTTTAAATGTGGTGAAGATGGTCACATTGTTGCCCACTGTGTCAGTGCCCCCAACCCCGTTCTTGTCCATCAAAAGAACACAGAGCTGAGACAAAAACGTGAAGCTTACAGGAATAAGCATACAGTCACCTCCATGCCTTTAAACTAGTAGCAGCTCCTGTTCCGGGACGTTCAGGAGCTAAGTACCAACATATGAGTCCCAAACCCATTAATGCTATAATGAATAGAACCCAGACAGGGAAAGACAGATACAGACAAAGATGCCAAAATAGCCAATCCCTTCCCCTTGGACTCGTAGGCCCACGCTGCACTGCATCTGTCTCCATTGAAGGAATTGAATGTGAGTCAATCCTTGACACTGGTTCCCAAGTAACAACTATTTCAGAAACATTCTACTTGGACAACTTATCGTTCCTCCCCGTCCAGCCCATTCAGACTCTATTCCAGATAGAAGGTGCCGGTGGCCAACATGTTCCTTATCAGGGTTATATACAAGCCCTCATCTCCTTCCCCAGCAGCATCACTGGCGTTGCTGAACAAGTCTCTTCATTAGTCCTCATTGTACCCAATTGCCATTTCAACACTCAGATCCCCCTATTGATTGGAACCAATGTCCTTGACCGATTATATGAAGGTGGCATAGAAAAACATGGAAAAGAATTCTTACAAAGACCCAATATCAGTAGTGACTGTGTCTTGTTGTTCCAGCATGTTGCCCTTAGTCATCAGGAAGAGATATCAGCCAATCATGTCAAGTTGCATGGACGCCATTCTGTCACCATTCCACCAGGAAGAAAAGTCTCTGTCTTTGGAAATGTCAGAGTGAAGAAACATTCCCCACGTTCCCTTTTTGTAGTCGAATCCCCTGAAAAAATGTCCTTACCTGGTGGAGTGTTTGTTGAAAATGCCTTGATAGAAACTCCTCTTAGATCTTCAAACAAGATTCCTGTCATTCTTAGAAATGTGACTGATCGCACTGTCACACTGCATCCAAGGCAGGTGATAGCTGAAATGATGATAGCTCAATATGTGATGCCATCCGAATCCTCAAAGATGACTTTGCCTGAAGTCCCTCAGTCTCAGAATAACATCAACTTTGACTTGGAAGATTCTCCCATTCCAGAAGAGTGGAAAAGACGAATCACACAGCAGCTGAACAGCATGCCGGAGGTGTTTGCTGTTGATGACTTGTCCCATGGCCGTACAACTGCAGTAAAGCATCGCATCCGACTTCAGGATGAAGCCCCTTTCAGAGAACGACCCAGACCCATTCATCCCTCTGACAGAGAAGCTGTCAAACAACACCTAAGAGAGCTGTTAGATTCTGGAATTATTCGTGAGTCAGAGTCCCCATTTGCATCCCCCATTGTGGTTGTCAAAAAGAAGAATGGTGCGATCAGACTCTGTATAGATTTCAGGAAGCTGAACATGAGAACGATTAAAGATGCCTATGCTCTCCCTAACATCGAAGACACCTTCTCTGCTCTTAGTGGAGCCAAATGGTTTTCGGTCATGGATCTGAAGTCCGGCTACTACCAAGTAGAAGTTGCAGAGGAGGATAAGCACAAGACCGCTTTTGTCTGCCCCCTGGGCTTTTATGAGTTTAATCGTATGCCGCAAGGTGTAACAAATGCACCAAGCACCTTTCAGAGGCTCATGGAGAAATGTGTCGGTGACCTACACCTCAGTGAAGTACTGGTATTTCTGGATGACCTGATTGTCTTCTCTGACACACTAGAAGAGCACGAGGCCAGACTAATGAAAGTGTTGAACCGCCTTAGAGAATATGGCCTAAAGTTGTCTCCTGAAAAGTGCCATTTTTTCCAGACATCTGTCAAATACCTTGGCCATGTTGTAGATGCTGATGGAGTCCACACAGATCCCAGTAAAGTTTCGGCTTTGAGAGAATGGCCTCAACCCACCAACAGAAAAGAGCTTAAATGCTTCCTAGGATTTGCCGGATATTATCGACGTTTTGTGGAAGGATACTCTAAAATAGCGAAGCCATTGAATGCTCTAACTGCTGGCTATGTTGCTCCAAGGAAAAGAGGGAAGATTTACAAGAAGGACAAAGCCAAAACTTCCATCAGTCCCACCTTACCCTTTGGAAATGAGTGGACTGAAGAGTGCGATGTTGCTTTTAGAACCCTCATAGATAAACTGACTTCAGCCCCTGTGCTTGCCTTCGCCAATCCCAACCTTCCTTATGTCCTGCATACTGATGCCAGCCGCGATGGTCTTGGTGCTGCGCTCTATCAGGAGCATGATGGGAAGATGAGAGTTGTGGCTTATGCCAGCAGAGGGTTATCTAGAAGTGAACAAAACTATCCTGCCCATAAACAAGAGTATCTCGCTTTGAAATGGGCCATCTGTGAGAAATTCCATGATTACCTCTACGGAACAGAATTCCAAGTTCTAACAGACAACAACCCCCTAACTTATGTGTTGACCACAGCAAAGCTTGATGCAGCAGGACATCGCTGGTTAGCCTCTCTGTCAACCTACAGATTCAACATCAAGTATAGGGCTGGGATCAACAATCAAGACGCCGATGGCTTGTCCAGAAGACCTCAGAGTCCATCAGAGGAAGATGAGGAGTTCAAGCAGGAGAAAGTGAGGATAGAAGAGCTGAAGCAAAGAATTTTAGATGGAGAAAGCAAAACTGTTTCCGGTGACATGCTATCTGCTGTATGTCAGCGCCACTCTGTGATCACTTCGGCTGACTATTCGCCGCCAGAACTCCCCATTTTTGCTGAATCCTTAGCTTTAGATGCTTCTGCCATTCCTGATGACTTCGTGTCCTCTGGACAAGGCACCCTCCCTGGAATGACTCACAAAGACTGGTATCAGTCTCAAAGACAGGATCCATCTATCAGGCGTGTGATCAGTTTCGTTCAAGGAAACAGAAAACCCACTTTTCAAGAGACATCCTCTGAACTGTCAGAAGTCAAGCTGCTCCTTAGAGAATGGAATAGACTAGAACTTATAGATGGAGTACTGTTCAGGAAAGTCCTCGATCGTGGAAATCAGATTTATCAGTTGGTGCTGCCTAGTAGCCACAGAGAAAAAGCATTGCATGGCCTTCATGATGAAGTTGGCCATCTTGGTGCTGAGCGCGTCCTTCACCTTGTTCGTTCCCGATTTTACTGGCCGAAGATGTTCCAGTCTGTGGAACAGAAGTGTAGGACTTGTGAGAGATGTGTGCGGCGGAAAACAAACTCCCAGCATGCTGCTCCCATGGAGAATATACAGACCAGCTATCCCCTTGAACTGGTGTGTATGGATTACCTCTGCATCGAACCTGATAGTAAGGACACTAGAAACATCCTCGTCATCACGGATCATTTCACCAAGTTTGCTGTTGCCATCCCCACGAAAGACCAAAAGGCGAATACTGTTGCCAAAACACTGTGGGAACATTTCATTGTGCAGTATGGTTTTCCAAGTCGCCTTCTCAGTGACCAAGGGAGAGATTTTGAATCCCACACCATAAAGGAATTGTGCTCTCTGATCGGAACTGAAAAAATCAGAACCACACCATACCATCCACGTGGAAACCCTGTGGAAAGATTCAACAGGACCCTTCTCAGCATGCTTGGAACATTAGAAGACAAGGATAAATATCATTGGAGGGACTTTGTCAAACCGCTAGTCCATGCATACAATTGTACGAAAAATGACACCACAGGCTACTCGCCATATGAATTACTGTTTGGCAGACAACCACGATTGCCCATTGACCTAGTTCTAGGCCTAACACCAGACCAAATTGGATTCAAGTCACATTCAGAGTACGTTAAACATCTTCGTCAACGCCTCCAAGACAGCTATGCACTTGCCTCTGAAAGCTCTAAAAAGATGGGAGAGAAGAATAAAACCAGGTTTGATAAAAAGATCAGAGCAGCAGAACTTGTTCCTGGAGATAGAGTCCTGGTGAAGAATGTGAACATCAGAGGAAAGCATAAACTTGCAGACAGATGGGAAAAGGAAGTCCACACAGTAGTGAAGAGGATGGGAGACGGCCCAGTTTATGTTGTCAAGCAAGAACAGGGTGAAGGTCCACACCGTACTCTTCACAGAGATCTTCTTCTGCCCTGTGGCTTTCTACCTGTTGCAGATAGAGACTCAGAACCTGAAACAACCTTACCTACAAGGAGGCTGAGACGCAGGGGTGCAGCCCCGGAGCAGACCAAGCACAATGATCTTGTTGACCCAGATACGCTCAGCAGTGATGAAGATGAGGATTGCTATCTGCAAGTTCCACAGATCTCAACAAGGTTCCCCCAAATCATCCGAGCAACCACACAGGCCACCCCGCCAGAATGTGCCATGGAGCTGTCGAATCGAATCGGGTTGAATCCAAGCCCATCAGAATCCTCCCAATCTCATAATCCACCCATCAGTGAAGAACCCCATACCCCTGAGTCTGTTCAGAATCAATTACTGGAAGAGGAATCAATTGTGCGTGAGACAGAAATACTCACAGATGAGCCTCAGTTTGGACCAGTTGAAGGATGTTTGCCTGAAAACAACCCACTTGAACTTGAGAATGCACCGCCCACTGATGTGACTGCCCAGGCTGACCCGTCTGAGAGTGAACAGATCAGAAGATCTAGCAGAGAAAGACATCCCCCTCAGAGACTCTGTTATGGTGAACTAGGAAGGCCTTTAGTCCTAGCCATTGCTTCATTTTTTGACAGTTTGGGTAGAAATGTTCCTGATACTTCTTCAGTGCCCTCCGCAAGATCAGGCCGTGTGCAAACGCATGCAGAGACTGATGCGGTTTAGAAGGGGAGATTGTAACCCAATGAATGGACTTGCTCCGCCAGATCAGGCCATCTGTAAGTTTACGCATGCAGAGACTGATGCGGTTTAGAAGGGGAGATTGTAACCCAATGAATTGACCCTTGCCATTATGATGCGCAAAACAAACCAGAGGGCGCACGAGAACATCTAAATGTAAACAATTGGAAACCGTCAATCAGCGTATTTTGAAGAAAAGCTCTACGTCTGATGATACACGGCGAGAGGAGCTCAAGAAGAGTCGCTTGGAAACTTGGATTAATCGATACGAACACTTCGAGACTTGGATATTTTGATGAAAACACGATAGCCTATTTGGACACTTCCACTCGACCATTGAAAACATAAAGATCATCTTCGACCACCACCATTAAAGAAGAAGGAAGAAAGAAGACTTTCCCCGTTACAAAGACTTTCCCCGTTACATTTGTAGCTACTGGAATCCTGACTGGTTTTTTATTGTACCCGATCAAACCCCGTTGCTTCACCCTTGGAACCTTGGATTTCCCGTCTGGATTTTCCCCGTCGTCTTGGATTCGATTCATCATCATCATCATCATCATCTACATCAACTTGCCCTTCCTGTTGGACTGCCTGTCACATATCACCATCCCCTTACTACTCTTGTGATTGTGGTAGGATCTGGACATTACACCTTGCACAAGTTGGATTGAATCTTTCCCCCTTTTAATTTCTTTTGTTTATTATTTTTTGAGTGCACTCATATTTTATTTTGTTGGTTTTCATTTAGTTTAAATGATAATCTATAATAGGATTTAGTATTAAATAGAATATAAATAGAATAAATATATAGAAACAAATAGAATAAATATAAAATAGTATATGGATATATACAGATAATAAATAGCCTAGAATATTATAACAGAATATATTAGCAAAATAGACACAACCTAATACTTTTAATATTGATATTGAGATAACTGTTATTGAATTGAATGACATTGAACTGTGAAAATAAATTATATATTTTTATTATAACCTTAACCACGAGTGTGTGTGTTGTCTTTTGGGGTGAGTACTAGAATTTGGTCTAGAGAAAACCTATACCAATCTTCACTGAACTTAGATATTAGATTAGACTGTCCCTGTATAAGTATAGGCCATTACCCTGTCGTACAGGTTACAGTAACAATGCTAACTTAAACTAACATTGCTAACCAGGTTGATTAGCTAACTTAACTGATGATTTCTAGCAATAATGCTCAAAATGCTAACTATGCTAACAATGTTAAAAATGCTAACAATGCTAACCAGGTTGATTAGCTAACTAAGTTGATGATTTTTTGCAGTTATGTTAAAAATGCTAACTATGCTAAACATGCTAACCAGGTTGATTAGCTAACTTAGCCAATCATTTCTAGCAGTTATGTTAAAAATGCTAACTATGCTAACCATGCTAACTAGCTAGTGAGGACTTTTATTTTTAAACATTTGTTGCAAGGGTATCCATTGTGGCCACTATCAGGAAACAAGAAGTTACTGCAGTATAATCATGTTGGTTGCTATGGAAACTGTCATAAACGCTTAATTTTAATGGTTGCTATGTTGGTTGCTAGGTACATGGAGTTTTCATGTAGTTGACTGGAGGCATAGTTGATGATAACTGACTGTTGGAATGGTTGAACAGTTAAATAGTTGAGTAGTTTCAATGGTTAAATGATTCAATGGTGTATTATTGCAGTGAGGACTTTTATTTTGAAACAGTTGTGGACAGAGGAAACAGTTAACAGGATATGTAGTCTTCAGAGAGATTGTATGCTTATAGACAGAGAAACTGACAGTTGATACAGGTGTAATCAATTTAACTGGCTAGTCTTAAGAGAGCCAGAGTGTATATGCTTGAAGCCTGAGAGAGTAAATAATTTAAAAGTTGAATGTAGTCTAATTAATGTTGATAGACAGAGAGTTTAATGGATGTTGATAGACAGTTTAATGGGTGGATGAGTGAATGGTCTGAAGAAGATGAATGGATAGAAAGTTGGATGGAATGTGCCTTATATTCTTGTAGAATGGAGAGACACAGCTCTCTACTGAGAGTAGTGGATACAGATACAGGTGTAATCAATTTAACTGGCTAGTCTTAAGAGAGCCAGCCTGAGACAGAGTAGATTGTTTAAAAGTTGAATGTAGATCGTCTAATTGATGTTGATAGGCAGACTGTTTAGAATGGGTGGATGAGTGAATGGTTTGAAGAAGATGAATGGATAGAAAGTTGGATGGAATTAGGAAGACTTATGTTGATACAGTTGATACAGAGGAACAGAAAATGTAGTCTCAAGAACCTGAGAGAGAGAGAGAGAGCTGCTGCAGCTGGACTGGCCACCTGGCGTAACATTCTAATTGCTGCCGTGATGTCATAATGAGCAATGTTAAGTCTATGGGGAAATGTTTAATAGTTTTTAATTTACAGTTTAAAAAGTATAAAAGTTACAAAGTTGACAAATATATTGCACAGGTCTCCTTAGTAAGACCTACGTAGCAAAGTTTGAATCAAGTTTCTACGTTAAACGGTTCAAGCTGAATTGCGAGCGTTAGAAGAAGTTGGATTAATAACTAGAAATGCAATTCCAAGGAATTACCAGTGCATGAAAATGCTAAAATAGATAGATAATGTAGATATGGTTACTAAGGTGTAGCTAGGGTAAACATGGTGGTTGCATAGTTTACAGAGAGTTGATAGTGTGAAGGTAGACGTTTTAAAGATGAAACGTTCCAGTTCTAACTTAAGTAATGATTTCTATTCATGTTAAAATGTTGATTAGCTAACTTAGCTAATGATTTCTAGCAGTTACGCTAAAAATGCTTATTATGCTAGCAATGCTAACTTTACTAACAATGCTAACCAGGTTGATTAGCTAACTTAACCGATGATTTCTAGCAGTAATGCTAAAAATGCTAACTATGCTAACAATGCTAAATTTGCTAACAATGCTAACCAGGTTGATTAGCTAACTTAGTTGATGATTTTTTGCAGTTATGGTAAAAATGCTAACAATGCTAACTATGCTAACAATGCTAACTAGCTAACTTGCTAGTGAGGACTTTTATTTTGAAACATTTGTTGCTAGGGTATCCATGGTGGCCACTATCAGGAAACAAGAAGTTACTGCAGTATAATCATATTGGTTGCTATGGAAACAGTCATAAACACTTCATTTTAATGGTTGCTATGTTGGTTGCTAGGTACATGGAGGTTTCATGTAGTTGACTGGAGGCATAGTGGATGATAACTGACAGTTGGAATGGTTGAACAGTTCAATAGTTGAGTAGTTTCAATGGTTAAATTATTTAATAGTGTATTATTGCAGTGAGGACCTTTATTTTGAAACAGTTGTGGACAGAGGAAGTAGTGAAACAGGATCTGTAGTCTTAATGAGATTGTATGCTTAAAGCCTGAGACAGAAGGTGCCTCTCATGGCGTTTCCGTGTCCTCTCTCGCTCCTCACTGATCTACATAAAGAATGATGGAGCGGCAACAATGGGATAGTCTAGCCCTTCTTCTATCTTTCTTTATGTAGATCATTGAGGATCGAGGAGCGAGGGAGGACATATAAACGCTGCTTGAGAGGGGCCCACAGTAAATACTTTAAAAGTTGTATGTAGATAGTCTAATTAATGTTGATAGACAGAATGTTTAATGGATGTTGATAGGCAGATTGTTTAATAGATATTGATTGACAGTTTAATGGGTGGATGAGTGAATGGTCTGAAGAAGATGAATGGATAGAAGGTTGGATGGAATGTGCCTTATATTCTTGTTAAGAGAGACACTGATACAGCTCTCTGAGAGTAGTTGACACAGGTGTAATCAATTTAACTGGCTAGTCTTAAGCGAGCCAGAGTACTCTTAAAGCCTGAGACAGAGTAAATAATTTAAAAGTTGAATGTAGATAGTCTAATTAATGTTGATAGACAGAGAGTTTAATGGATGTTGATAGACAGATTGTTTAATAGATGTTGATAGACAGTTTAATGGGTGGATGAGTGAATGGTCTGAAGAAGATGAATGGATAGAATGTTGGATGGAATGTGCCTTATATTCTTGTAGAATGGAGAGACACAGAGAGTAGTGGATACAGATACAGGTGTAATCAATTTAACTGGCTAAAGAGAGCCAGCCTGAGACAGAGTAGATTGTTTAAAAGTTCAATGTAGAGCGTCTAATTGATGTTGTTGATAGGCAGACTGTTTAGAATGGGTGGATGAGTGAATGGTTTGAAGAAGATGAATGGATATAAAGTTGGATGGAATTAGGAGGACTTATTTTGATACTGTTGTGCGCAGAGGATACAGGGGAACAGAATATGTAGTCTTCAGAGAGGAGCCTGAGAGAAACTGACAGTTGGTGCCCAGGTGGCTGACCAGCTGGGGTAACATTCTAATTGCTGCCGTGATGTCATAATGAGCAATGTTAAGTCTATGGGGAAATTGTTAATAGTTTTTAAGTAATAGTTTAAAAAGTATAAAAGTTACAAAGTTAAAAAAAACAAAGCAGGCATGGCATAAGCAAGACCTACGCAACAACGTTTGAATGAAGTTTCTACGTTAAACGGTTGAAGCTGAATTGGCTGCGTTAGAAGAAGAAGTTTAACTAGAAATGCAATTCCAAGGAATTACCAGTGCATGAAAATGCAAAAATAGATAGATAATGTAGATATGGTTACTAAAGTGTAGCTAGGGTAAACATGGTGGTTGCATAGTTTACAGAGAGTTGATAGTGTGAAGGTAGACAGTTTAAAGATGAAACGTTCCAGTTCTAACTTAACTAATGATTTCTATTCATGTTAAAATGTTGATTAGCTAACTTACCTAATGATTTCTAGCAGTTACGCTAAAAATGCGTATTATGCTAGCAATGCTAACTTTACTAACAATGCTAACCAGGTTGATTAGCTAACTGAACCGATGATTTCTAGCAGTAATGTTAAAAATGCTAACTATGCTAACAATGCTAAATTTGCTAACAATGCTAACCAGGTTGATTAGCTAACTTAGTTGATGATTTTTTGCAGTCATGCTAAAAATGCTAACTATGCTAACAATGCTAACTATGCTAACCATGCTAACTTGCTAGTAAGGACTTTTATTTTGAAACATTTGTTGCTAGGGTATCCATGGTGGCCACTATCAGGAAGCAAGAAGTTACTGCAGTATAATCATGTTGGTTGCTATGGAAACGGTCATAAACACTTAATTTTAATGGTTGCTATGTTGGTTGCTAGGTACATGGAGGTTTCATGTAGTTGACTGGAGGCATAGTGGATGATAACTGACAGTTGGAATGGTTGAACAGTTCAATAGTTGAGTAGTTTCAATGGTTAAATTATTTAATAGTGTATTATTGCAGTGAGGACCTTTATTTTGAAACAGTTGTGGACAGAGGAAGTAGTGAAACAGGATCTGTAGTCTTAATGAGATTGTATGCTTAAAGCCTGAGACAAAAGGTGCCTCTCATAGCGTTTACGCGTCCTCTCTCGCTCCTTACTGATCTACATAAAGAATGATGGAGCGGCAACAATGGGATAGTTTAGCCCTTCTTCTATCTTTCTTCATGTAGATCATTGAGGAGCGAGGGAGGACATATAAACGGTGCTTGAGAGGGACCCACAGTAAATACTTTAAAAGTTTTATGTAGATAGTCTAATTAATGTTGATAGACAGAATGTTTAATGGATGTTGATAGGCAGATTGTTTAATAGATATTGATTGACAGTTTAATGGGTGGATGAGTGAATGGTCTGAAGAAGATGAATGGATAGAAGGTTGGATGGAATGTGCCTTACATTCTTGTTAAGAGAGACACTGATACAGCTCTCTGAGAGTAGTTGACACAGGTGTAATCAATTTAACTGGCTAGTCTTAAGAGAGCCAGAGTACTCTTAAAGCCTGAGACAGAGTAAATAATTAAAAAGTTGAATGTAGATAGTCTAATTAATGTTGATAGACAGAGAGTTTAATGGATGTTGATAGACAGATTGTTTAATAGATGTTGATAGACAGTTTAATGGGTGGATGAGTGAATGGTCTGAAGAAGATGAATGGATAGAATGTTGGATGGAATGTGCCTTATATTCTTGTAGAATGGAGAGACACAGCTCTCTACTGAGAGTAGTGGATACAGATACAGGTGTAATCAATTTGACTGGCTAGTCTCAAGAGAGCCAGCCTGAGACAGAGTAGATTGTTTAAAAGTTCAATGTAGAGCGTCTAATTGATGTTGTTGATAGGCAGACTGTTTAGAATGGGTGGATGAGTGAATGGTTTGAAGAAGATGAATGGATATAAAGTTGGATGGAATTAGGAGGACTTATTTTGATACTGTTGTGCGCAGAGGATACAGGGGAACAGAATATGTAGTCTTCAGAGAGGAGCCTGAGAGAAACTGACAGTTGGTGCCCAGGTGGCCGGCCACCTGGCATAAGATTCTAATTGCTGCCGTGATGTCATAATGAGCAATGTTAAGTCTATGGGGGAAATGGTAATAGTTTTTAACTAATAGTTTAAAAAGTATAAAAGTTACAAAGTTGAAAAATACAAAGCACACATCGCGTAAGTAAGACCTACGCGACATAGTTTGAATGGAGTTTCTACGTTAAGCGGTTGAAGCTGAATTGCGTGCGTTAGAAGAAGAACTAGAAATGCAATTCCAAGGAATTACCAGTGCATGAAAATGCAAAAATAGATAGATAATGTTGATATGGTTACTAAGGTGTAGCTAGGGTAAACATGGTGGTTGCATAGTTTACAGAGAGTTGATAGTGTGAAGGTAGACAGTTTAAAGATGAAACGTTCCAGTTCTAACTTAACTAATGATTTGGTAACACTTTATAATAATGGTACATGAATTCTCATGAACTAATGCATGAATTAATGCATGAATTACGCATTAGTTAACCCATTAATATATCATGAATCATTATGACTTAACATGAATTCACTGATTGCCATTAATGAATTAATACATAAATAACTCATCATCTTAAGCATTAAGTACGGTTGGCACATCATCATGAATCATGATTAATTAAGCATGATCATGATGACTTTTTGTCAGACAAAATTTTGGACATCACGGTCATGGAGAAAAAGGAAAAGTAATTACACATGAATTCATGTTAACTAAATGACATGAATTATCATGAGTTAATTCATTAACTCATGCATTAATTACACATGAAAATCTCATTAATAGACATGAATTAATAGTATGTCATTAATGACATCAGGTATGGACAACAATTCATCTTGAGCATTAGTTACAGTGGGTAAATCATTATGAATATGATCAATTACACATGATCATGGTGATTTCTAGGTTTTTGAAATCTGCTCAAGGGGTAAGTAAACTATACATTAACTCATCATGAACTAATTAAGACCATTTTCAGAGAATATCGAAGAATCCACATCGTTCAAATATAGGCATGTCCTCATTAGCTAAGCATTATCTTTTCATTAGTTAATCATGTCTGTGGCCCCTCAGATAAAGTGATGAACACGTGGTGCTTTAAATGCATGAAGTTTGAAGTCATGCAAAAATGGTCAATTTACATTAATTAATGATGAATTACTCATGAGTTCATCATGTTTGTGGCCCCTCACCTAAAGTGGTAAATGGACCCTTCTTTATCACTGGCCAAAGAAGTGATTTTAAAAAGAAATAAATTGTTATATTACATGAATCAAAGATTAAGTGCTCATGAGTTCATCATGTGTGTGGCCCCTTAACTGAAGTGGTAAACAGGTGTTTATTTAACATTGATGAATAGTGTTGTTAACAATGAAGAAACTGATATTTAATTTGTTATTTTTAATTCCTGCCAACAGGCGCATCAGTGCATGAATCCTACACACATCAAAACACTACTTTTCATACAAAGTTGTAGCACACGAACAATGAAAGAAACAATCCAAGGTTCAAATCAAAGGTTTAAACCTATAAACTTATTTAAAGTTCAACCCAGTCTCATTCTCAAAACGTTTCCCTGGGAAAATTTTTGCAGACCCAGCAAAACGTACCTCTAGGTACATTTCCAAAACGTACCTCCAGGTACATTTCCAAAACGTACCTCCAGGTACGTTTCTGATGCCAGCAGGGGGTGCTAAAGAGCGACGTTTACACATTGTTTACTACAGTTAGGTCTGGTCAAATATTCAAATGTAAACATGACAAATAAAGTATCACAGTATCAAATCCCTCACAATACAAAAACAATGTCATGGTGAGAGCAAATTCAGTTCCGTTGGATTCAAATAATAAGCAAAGTCCCTTTTGGTATAAAAGAAAAAGTAGAAAGTCTCGTTTGGTATAAAAGTAAAATTCAAACGTCCCTTATGGTATAAAAGCAAAATTCAAAAATAGTTTCCGATTTGCTCCTTCCTGCGTGGGAAAATAACTGCTTATCCGTAATCCACGTGCGATGCTGGAAGTTCACGCAGACGGGGAAGAAACCTTGCAGCAGTTGGCCACACATTCCAAAACGTACCTCCAGGTACATTTCCAAAACGTACCTCCATGTACATTTCCAAAACGTACCTCCAGGTACGTTTCTGATGCCAGCAGGGGGTGCTGCTGGGTGGGTGGTCGACACGCGTAATCTCTTGGGACAGGCTCGCCATCGTAGTTGGTCTGAAATCCACTGAATCTCTATCCCGTAATAAGAACCAATCTACACAGAAAAGAGTAACAGTTACCATCAGACATTTATTTTCTATGAGATCTCATTTAAACTTTCTTTTCTTATAGCATCAAACTCTCAACAGGCATAACGCCGTAATACTGCCATAAAAGGAGACAACATCTCAGCTGCAGCGTACTGATAACTAGCACAATTGAATAGAATAGAATAGAATAGAATAGAAGAATATATACTTTCTTGATCCCGTGAGCCGTGAGGAAAATTTGTTTCTTTGCATTTAACCCAATTTAACACACACACACACACACACACACACACACACACACACACACACACACACACACACACACACACACACAGTGAGGGGAATCACACACTAACCCAGAGCAGTGAGCTGCCTGCCCAACCAGCAGCGCTCGGGGAGCGGAGAGGGGTTAGGTGCCTTGCACAAGGGCACTGATTTCAGCCGTGGTGGACTGCTCGGGGATCGAACCGGCAACCCGGTTACAAGTCCAATGCCCTAACCAGTACACCACGGCTGCCCCAATAGTTAGCCAGCACGGCTAACAAACCTTGAGCAGACAGTATGTAGGCTACATATAAATAGTTCGGAAACACACCCGTAATTCACAAGGAAAATGTACAACAAGACATGTTTCACTTTAAAGTAGCCTATCAACTAACTGTCGAACTTGCATCAATTGCTGCAAGCTAATATCACAACGGGAGTTCAATGAACACATTAGCTATGCAGATTTACGTGAGTTACATTAAAAGTTTAAACCAAAACAACCAAAGAAAATGTGGAACTACCACTCAATTTCAGCAAATACAAGTGTCTAGTGTTGCTGTAAATGCTTCGACTGGTTTTGTGAGCTTTCTAAGTCTCCAATTCACCGTAAGATTGACTATTCACATGTAATCCACTAACGTGATAAACAATAAACTTACCGAAGCTCTTCTCTCGTTAAAACAAAATTGAAAGATCCTCTTGGCGCGATATATAACGAAGTAAAGTTAAGAGGTAGTAAAAACGATTACAGCACTTCTCTCAAGTTCGAAACCGTGGCGTCCGTTCATTCATTCCAGAATCTACCTAGAGAGGGAAATTCAAATTTCCGCGCATGCGCGGTGCATACTGGCACTGAATCTACAGGGCAGGTTCGAATCCGGCCGTGTGCAGGGCTGAGACCTGAGCCTAGGAGCGGAAGTCGAGCGTGATAACTATTGAGCTCAAATCTCCTGCTACTTGATATTTATGTATATAGGCCCAGCTTTTCACAGGTCCGAAGCCGACTGCGTGCCGAGTCTGGGATTCATGATGACTTGCGAGGCTCAGGGCTCAGCCCTGCACACGGCCGGATTCGAACCTGCCCTGTAGATTCAGTGCCAGTATGCACCGCGCATGCGCGGAAATTTGAATTTCCCTCTCTAGGTAGATTCTGGAATGAATGAACGGACGCTACGGTTTCGAACTTGAGAGAAGTGCTTGCATTATAACTAAACATTTGAGTAATCGTTTTTACTACCTCTTAACTTTACTTCGTTATATATCGCGCCAAGAGGATCTTTCCATTTTGTTTTAACAAGAGAAGAGCTTCGGTAAGTTTATTGTTTATCACGTTAGTGGATTACATGTGAATAGTCAATCTTACGGTGAATTGGAGACTTAGAAAGCTCACAAAACCAGTTGAAGCATTTACAGCAACACTAGACACTTGTATTTGCTGAAATTGAGTGGTAGTTCCACATTTTCTTTGGTTGTTTTGGTTTAAACTATTAATGTAACTCACGTAAATCTGCATAGCTAATGTGTTCATTGAACTCCCGTTGTGATATTAGCTTGCAGCAATTGATGCAAGTTCGACAGTTAGTTGATAGGCTACTTTAAAGTGAAACATGTCTTGTTGTACATTCTCCTTGTGAATTACGGGTGTGTTTCCGAACTATTTATATGTAGCCTACATACTGTCTGCTCAAGGTTTGTTAGCCGTGCTGGCTAACTATTGGGGCAGCCGTGGTGTACTGGTTAGGGCTTCGGACTTGTAACCGGGTTGCCGGTTCGATCCCCGAGCAGTCCACCACGGCTGAAATCAGTGCCCTTGTGCAAGGCACCTAACCCCTCTCCGCTCCCCGAGCGCTGCTGGTTGGGCAGGCAGCTCACTGCTCTGGGTTAGTGTGTGATTCCCCTCACTGTGTGTGTGTGTGTGTGTGTGTGTGTGTGTGTGTGTGTGTGTGTGTGTGTGTGTGTGTGTGTGTGTGTGTGTGTGTGTTAAATTGGGTTAAATGCAAAGAAACAAATTTTCCTCACGGCTCACGGGATCAAGAAAGTATATATTCTTCTATTCTATTCTATTCTATTCTATTCAATTGTGCTAGTTATCAGTACGCTGCAGCTGAGATGTTGTCTCCTTTTATGGCAGTATTACGGCGTTATGCCTGTTGAGAGTTTGATGCTATAAGAAAAGAAAGTTTAAATGAGATCTCATAGAAAATAAATGTCTGATGGTAACTGTTACTCTTTTCTGTGTAGATTGGTTCTTATTACGGGATAGAGATTCAGTGGATTTCAGACCAACTACGATGGCGAGCCTGTCCCAAGAGATTACGCGTGTCGACCACCCACCCAGCAGCACCCCCTGCTGGCATCAGAAACGTACCTGGAGGTACGTTTTGGAAATGTACATGGAGGTACGTTTTGGAAATGTACCTGGAGGTACGTTTTGGAATGTGTGGCCAACTGCTGCAAGGTTTCTTCCCCGTCTGCGTGAACTTCCAGCATCGCACGTGGATTACGGATAAGCAGTTATTTTCCCACGCAGGAAGGAGCAAATCGGAAACTATTTTTGAATTTTGCTTTTATACCATAAGGGACGTTTGAATTTTACTTTTATACCAAACGAGACTTTCTACTTTTTCTTTTATACCAAAAGGGACTTTGCTTATTATTTGAATCCAACGGAACTGAATTTGCTCTCACCATGACATTGTTTTTGTATTGTGAGGGATTTGATACTGTGATACTTTATTTGTCATGTTTACATTTGAATATTTGACCAGACCTAACTGTAGTAAACAATGTGTAAACGTCGCTCTTTAGCACCCCCTGCTGGCATCAGAAACGTACCTGGAGGTACGTTTTGGAAATGTACCTGGAGGTACGTTTTGGAAATGTACCTAGAGGTACGTTTTGCTGGGTCTGCAAAAATTTTCCCAGGGAAACGTTTTGAGAATGAGACTGGGTTGAACTTTAAATAGGTTTATAGGTTTAAACCTTTGATTTGAACCTTGGATTGTTTCTTTCATTGTTCGTGTGCTACAACTTTGTATGAAAAGTAGTGTTTTGATGTGTGTAGGATTCATGCACTGATGCGCCTGTTGGCAGGAATTAAAAATAACAAATTAAATATCAGTTTCTTCATTGTTAACAACACTATTCATCAATGTTAAATAAACACCTGTTTACCACTTCAGTTAAGGGGCCACACACATGATGAACTCATGAGCACTTAATCTTTGATTCATGTAATATAACAATTTATTTATTTTTAAAATCACTTCTTTGGCCAGTGATAAAGAAGGGTCCATTTACCACTTTAGGTGAGGGGCCACAAACATGATGAACTCATGAGTAATTCATCATTAATTAATGTAAATTGACCATTTTTGCATGACTTCAAACTTCATGCATTTAAAGCACCACGTGTTCATCACTTTATCTGAGGGGCCACAGACATGATTAACTAATGAAAAGATAATGCTTAGCTAATGAGGACATGCCTATATTTGAACGATGTGGATTCTTCGATATTCTCTGAAAATGGTCTTAATTAGTTCATGATGAGTTAATGTATAGTTTACTTACCCCTTGAGCAGATTTCAAAAACCTAGAAATCATCATGATCATGTGTAATTGATCATATTCATAATGATTTACCCACTGTAACTAATGCTCAAGATGAATTGTTGTCCATACCTGATGTCATTAATGACATACTATTAATTCATGTTTATTAATGAGATTTTCATGTGTAATTAATGCATGAGTTAATGAATTAACTCATGATAATTCATGTCATTTAGTTAACATGAATTCATGTGTAATTACTTTTCCTTTTTCTCCATGACCGTGATGTCCAAAATTTTGTCTGACAAAAAGTCATCATGATCATGCTTAATTAATCATGATTCATGATGATGTGCCAACCGTACTTAATGCTTAAGATGATGAGTTATTTATGTATTAATTCATTAATGGCAATCAGTGAATTCATGTTAAGTCATAATGATTCATGATATATTAATGGGTTAACTAATGCGTAATTCATGCATTAATTCATGCATTAGTTCATGAGAATTCATGTACCATTATTATAAAGTGTTACCAATGATTTCTATTCATGTTAAAATGTTGATTAGCTAACTTAGCTAATGATTTCTAGCAGTTACGTTAAAAATGCTTATTATGCTAGCAATGCTTACTTTACTAACAATGCTAACCAGGTTGATTAGCTAACTTAACCGATGATTTCTAGCAGTAATGCTAAAAATGCTAACTATGCTAACAATGCTAAATTTGCTAACAATGCTAACCAGGTTGATTAGCTAACTTAGTTGATGATTTTTTGCAGTTATGCTAAAAATGCTAACTATGCTAACAATGCTAACTATGCTAACTAGCTAACTTGCTAGTGAGGACTTTTATTTTGAAACATTTGTTGCTAGGGTATCCATGGTGGCCACTATCAGGAAACAAGAAGTTACTGCAGTATAATCATGTTGGTTGCTATGGAAACGGTCATAAACACTTAATTTTAATGGTTGCTATGTTGGTTGCTAGGTACATGGAGGTTTCATGTAGTTGACTGGAGGCATAGTGGATGATAACTGACAGTTGGAATGGTTGAACAGTTCAATAGTTGAGTAGTTTCAATGGTTAAATGATTTAATAGTGTATTATTGCAGTGAGGACCTTTATTTTGAAACAGTTGTGGACAGAGGAAGTAGTGAAACAGGATCTGTAGTCTTAATGAGATTGTATGCTTAAAGCCTGAGACAGAAGGTGCCTCTCATAGCGTTTACGCGTCCTCTCTCGCTCCTCACTGATCTACATAAAGAATGATGGAGCGGCAACAATGGGATAGTCTAGCCCTTCTTCTATCTTTCTTTATGTAGATCATTGAGGATCGAGGAGCGAGGGAGGACATATAAACGCTGCTTGAGAGGGACCCACAGTAAATACTTTAAAAGTTGTATGTAGATAGTCTAATTAATGTTGATAGACAGAATGTTTAATGGATGTTGATAGGCAGATTGTTTAATAGATATTGATTGACAGTTTAATGGGTGGATGAGTGAATGGTCTGAAGAAGATGAATGGATAGAAGGTTGGATGGAATGTGCCTTATATTCTTGTTAAGAGAGACACTGATACAGCTCTCTGAGAGTAGTTGACACATGTGTAATCAATTTAACTGGCTAGTCTTAAGAGAGCCAGAGTACTCTTAAAGCCTGAGACAGAGTAAATAATTTAAAAGTTGAATGTAGATAGTCTAATTAATGTTGATAGACAGAGAGTTTAATGGATGTTGATAGACAGATTGTTTAATAGATGTTGATAGACAGTTTAATGGGTGGATGAGTGAATGGTCTGAAGAAGATGAATGGATAGAATGTTGGATGGAATGTGCCTTATATTCTTGTAGAATGGAGAGACACATCTCTCTACTGAGAGTAGTGGATACAGATACAGGTGTAATCAATTTAACTGGCTAGTCTTAAGAGAGCCAGCCTGAGACAGAGTAGATTGTTTAAAAGTTTAATGTAGAGCGTCTAATTGATGTTGATAGGCAGACTGTTTAGAATGGGTGGATGAGTGAATGGTTTGAAGAAGATGAATGGATATAAAGTTGGATGGAATTAGGAGGACTTATTTTGATACTGTTGTGCGCAGAGGATACAGGGGAACAGAATATGTAGTCTTCAGAGAGGAGCCTGAGAGAAACTGACAGTTGGTGCCCAGGTGGCCGGCCACCTGGCCTAAGATTCTAATTGCTGCCGTGATGTCATAATGAGCAATGTTAAGTCTATGGGGGAAATTGTAATAGTTTTTAACTAATAGTTTAAAAAGTATAAAAGTTACAAAGTTAAAAAATATAAAGCAGGCATGGCATAAGCAAGACCTACGCAACAACGTTTGAATTAAGTTTCTACGTTAAACGGTTGAAGCTGAATTGGCTGCGTTAGAAGAAGAAGTTTAATAATAATAATAACTAGAAATGCAATTCCAAGGAATTACCAGTGCATGAAAATGCAAAAATAGATAGATAATGTAGGTATGGTTACTAAGGTGTAACTAGGGTAAACATGGTGGTTGCATAGTTTACAGAGAGTTGATAGTGTGAAGGTAGACAGTTTAAAGATGAAACATTCCAGTTCTAACTTAACTTATGATTTCTATTCATGTTAAAATGTTGATTAGCTAACTTAGCTAATGATTTCTAGTAGTTAAGTTAGAAATGCTAATTATGCTAGCAATGCTAACTTTACTAACAATGCTAACCAGGTTGATTAGCTAACTTAACCGATGATTTCTAGCAGTAATGCTAAAAATGCTAACTATGCTAACAATGCTAAGTTTGCTAACAATGCTAACCAGGTTGATTAGCTAACTTAGTTGATGATTTTTTGCAGTTATGTTAAAAATGCTAACTATGCTAAATATGCTAACCATGCTAACTAGCTAACTTGCTAGTGAGGACTTTTATTTTGAAACATTTGTTGCTAGGGTATCCATGGTGGCCACTATCAGGAAACAAGAAGTTACTGAAGTATAATCATATTGGTTGCTATGGAAACAGTCATAAACACTTCATTTTAATGGTTGCTATGTTGGTTGCTAGGTACATGGAGGTTTCATGTAGTTGACTGGAGGCATAGTGGATGATAACTGACAGTTGGAATGGTTGAACAGTTCAATAGTTGAGTAGTTTCAATGGTTAAATGATTTAATAGTGTATTATTGCAGTGAGGACCTTTATTTTGAAACAGTTGTGGACAGAGGAAGTAGTGAAACAGGATCTGTAGTCTTAATGAGATTGTATGCTTAAAGCCTGAGACAGAAGGTGCCTCTCATGGCGTTTCCGTGTCCTCTCTCGCTCCTCACTGATCTACATAAAGAATGATGGAGCGGCAACAACCGGATAGTCTAGCCCTTCTTCTATCTTTCTTTATGTAGATCATTGAGGATCGAGGAGCGAGGGAGGACATATAAACGCTGCTTGAGAGGGGCCCACAGTAAATACTTTAAAAGTTGTATGTAGATAGTCTAATTAATGTTGATAGACAGAATGTTTAATGGATGTTGATAGGCAGATTGTTTAATAGATATTGATTGACAGTTTAATGGGTGGATGAGTGAATGGTCTGAAGAAGATGAATGGATAGAAGGTTGGATGGAATGTGCCTTATATTCTTGTTAAGAGAGACACTGATACAGCTCTCTGAGAGTAGTTGACACAGGTGTAATCAATTTAACTGGCTAGTCTTAAGCGAGCCAGAGTATACTCTTAAAGCCTGAGACAGAGTAAATAATTTAAAAGTTGAATGTAGATAGTCTAATTAATGTTGATAGACAGAGAGTTTAATGGATGTTGATAGACAGATTGTTTAATAGATGTTGATAGACAGTTTAATGGGTGGATGAGTGAATGGTCTGAAGAAGATGAATGGATAGAATGTTGGATGGAATGTGCCTTATATTCTTGTAGAATGGAGAGACACAGAGAGTAGTGGATACAGATACAGGTGTAATCAATTTAACTGGCTAAAGAGAGCCAGCCTGAGACAGAGTAGATTGTTTAAAAGTTCAATGTAGAGCGTCTAATTGATGTTGTTGATAGGCAGACTGTTTAGAATGGGTGGATGAGTGAATGGTTTGAAGAAGATGAATGGATATAAAGTTGGATGGAATTAGGAGGACTTATTTTGATACTGTTGTGCGCAGAGGATACAGGGGAACAGAATATGTAGTCTTCAGAGAGGAGCCTGAGAGAAACTGACAGTTGGTGCCCAGGTGGCTGACCAGCTGGGGTAACATTCTAATTGCTGCCGTGATGTCATAATGAGCAATGTTAAGTCTATGGGGAAATTGTTAATAGTTTTTAAGTAATAGTTTAAAAAGTATAAAAGTTACAAAGTTAAAAAAAACAAAGCAGGCATGGCATAAGCAAGACCTACGCAACAACGTTTGAATGAAGTTTCTACGTTAAACGGTTGAAGCTGAATTGGCTGCGTTAGAAGAAGAAGTTTAATAATAATAAGAAGACTTGGAATAACAGTACAGTGCATTTTCATGCACTGTAATAATAAGAAGTTGAAGCCTAGGAAGAACAGTACAGTGCATTTTCATGCACTGTAATAATAATAAGAAGACTTGGAATAACAGTACAGTGCATTTTCATGCACTGTAATAAGAAACCTAGGAAGAACAATATAGTGCATTTTCATGCACTATAATTCCCAAAGAGGCAGGCAGATATTTCATGGATGATCCAGGACACTATGCACCCTGATAAAGTCCATTTGGCATTTGGAAATAAAACTAGAAATGCAATTCCAAGGAATTACCAGTGCATGAAAATGCAAAAATAGATCGATAATGTAGATATGGCTACTAAGGTGTAGCTAGGGTAAACATGGTGGTTGCATAGTTTACAGAGAGTTGATAGTGTGAAGGTAGACAGTTTAAAGCTGAAACATTCCAGTTCTAACTTAATTAATGATTTCTATTCATGTTAAAATGTTGATTAGCTAACTTAGCTAATGATTTCTAGCAGTTACGCTAAAAATGATAATTATGCTAGCAATGCTAACTTTACTAACAATGCTAACCAGGTTGATTAGCTAACTTAACCGATGATTTCTAGCAGTAATGCTAAAAATGCTAACTATGCTAAATATGCTAACAATGCTAACCAGGTTGATAAGCTAACTTAGTTGATGATTTTTTGCAGTTATGCTAAAAATGCTAACTATGCTAACTAGCTAACTTGCTAATGAGGACTTTTATTTTGAAACATTTGTTGCTAGGGTATCCATGGTGGCCACTATCAGGAAACAAGAAGTTACTGCAGTATAATCATGTTGGTTGCTATGGAAACGGTCATAAACACTTAATTTTAATGGTTGCTATGTTGGTTGCTAGGTACATGGAGGTTTCATGTAGTTGACTGGAGGCATAGTGGATGATAACTGACAGTTGGAATGGTTGAACAGTTCAATAGTTGAGTAGTTTCAATGGTTAAATGATTTAATGGTGTATTATTGCAGTGAGGACTTTTATTTTGAAACAGTTGTGGACAGAGGAAACAATTGACAATTCACTGATCTACATAAAGAATGATGGAGCGGCAACAATGGGATAGTCTAGCCCTTCTATCTTTCTTTATGTAGATCATTGAGGATCGAGGCCCGAGGAGCGAGTGAGGACATATAAACGCTGCTTGAGAGGCACCCACAGTAAATACTTGTATGTAGATAGTCTAATTAATGTTGATAGACAGAATGTTTAATGGATGTTGATAGGCAGATTGTTTAATAGATATTGATTGACAGTTTAATGGGTGGATGAGTGAATGGTCTGAAGAAGATGAATGGATAGAAGGTTGGATGGAATGTGCCTTATATTCTTGTTAAGAGAGACACTGATACAGCTCTCTGAGAGTAGTTGATACAGGTGTAATCAATTTAACTGGCTAGTCTTAAGAGAACCATAGTGTGCTTAAAGCCTGAGACAGAGTAAATCATTTAAAAGTTGAATGTAGATAGTCTAATTAATGTTGATAGACAGAGAGTTTAATGGATGTTGATAGGCAGATTGTTTAATAGATGTTGATAGACAGTTTAATGGGTGGATGAGTGAATGGTCTGAAGAAGATGAATGGATAGAAAGTTGGATGGAATGTGCCTTATATTCTTGTAGACTGCAGAGACACAGCTCTCTACTGAGAGTAGTGGATACAGATACAGGTGTAATCAATTTAACTGGCTAGTCTTAAGAGAGCCAGTGTATGTAGCCTGAGAGAGAGAGAGAGAGAGAGCTGCTGCACCTGGACTGGCCACCTGGCGTAACATTCTAATTGCTGCCGTGATGTCATAATGAGCAATGTTAAGTCTATGGGGAAATGTTTAATAATTTTTAATTTACAGTTTAAAAAGTATAAAAGTTACAAAGTTTAAAAATATATTGCACAGGTCTCCTTAGTAAGACCTACGTAGCAAAGTTTGAATCAAGTTTCTACGTTAAACGGTTCAAGCTGAATTGCGAGCGTTAGAAGAAAAAGAATAATAACTAGAAATGCAATTCCAAGGAATTACCAGTGCATGAAAATGCAAAAATAGATAGATAATGTAGATATGGTTACTAAGGTGTAGCTAGGGTAAACATGGTGGTTGCATAGTTTACAGAGAGTTGATAGTGTGAAGGTAGACAGTTTAAAGATTAAACGTTCCAGTTCTAACTTAACTAATGATTTCTATTCATGTTAAAATGTTGATTGGCTAACTTAGCTAATGATTTCTAGCAGTTACGCTAAAAATGCTAATTATGCTAGCAATGCTAAATTTACTAACAATGCTAACCAGGTTGATTAGCTAACTTAACCGATGATTTCTAGCAGTAATGCTAAAAATGCTAACTATGCTAAATTTGCTAATAATGCTAACCAGGTTGATTAGCTAACTTAGTTGATGATTTTTTGCAGTTATGTTAAAAATGCTAACTATGCTAACCATGCTAACTAGCTAACTTGCTAGTGAGGACTTTTATTTTGAAACATTTGTTGCCAGGGTATCCATGGTGGCCACTATCAGGAAACAAGAAGTTTCTGCAGTATAATCATGTTGGTTGCTATGGAAACGGTTATAAAGGCTTAATTTCAATGGTTGCTATGTTGGTTGCTAGGTACATGGAGGTTTCATGTAGTTGACTGGAGGCATAGTTGATGATAACTGACAGTTGGAATATTTGAACAGTTAAACAGTTGAGTAGTTTCAATGGTTAAATGATTTAATAGTGTATTATTGCAGTGAGGACTTTTATTTTGAAACAGTTGTGGACAGAGGAAACAGTTTAACAGGATATGTGTAGTCTTCAGAGAGATTTTATGCTTAAAGCCTGAGAGAAACTGACAGTTGGTGCCCAGGTGGCTGACCAGCTGGGGTAACATTCTAATTGCTGCCGTGATGTCATAATGAGCAATGTTAAGTCTATGGGGGGAATGGTAATAGTTTTTAACTATTAGTTTAAAAAGTATAAAAGTTACAAAGTTGAAAAATACAAAGCACATATGGCATAAGCAAGACCTACGCAACAAAGTTTGAATGAAGTTCCTACGTTAAACGGTTCAAGCTGAATTGCGAGCGTTAGAAGAAGAAAAATAATAAGAAGAATACTAGGAAGAACAGTACAGTGCATTTTCATGCACTGTAATAAAAAGCCTAGGAAGAACAGTACAGTGCATTTTCATGCACTGTAATTAATGTTGATAGACAGAATGTTTAATGGATGTTGATAGGCAGATTGTTTAATAGATATTGATTGACAGTTTAATGGGTGGATGAGTGAATGGTCTGAAGAAGATGAATGGATAGAAGGTTGGATGGAATGTGCCTTATATTCTTGTTAAGAGAGACACTGATACAGCTCTCTGAGAGTAGTTGACACAGGTGTAATCAATTTAACTGGCTAGTCTTAAGAGAGCCAGTGTACTCTTAAAGCCTGAGACAGAGTAAATAATTTAAAAGTTGAATGTAGATAGTCTAATTAATGTTGATAGACAGAGAGTTTAATGGATGTTGATAGACAGATTGTTTAATGGATGTTGATAGACAGTTTAATGGGTGGATGAGTGAATGGTCTGAAGAAGATGAATGGATAGAATGTTGGATGGAATGTGCCTTATATTCTTGTAGAATGGAGAGACACAGCTCTCTACTGAGAGTAGTGGATACAGATACAGGTGTAATCAATTTAACTGGCTAGTCTTAAGAGAGCCAGCCTGAGACACAGTAGATTGTTTAAAAGTTGAATGTAGAGCGTCTAATTGATGTTGATAGGCAGACTGTTTAGAATGGGTGGATGAGTAAATGGTTTGAAGAAGATGAATGGATAGAAAGTTGGATGGAATTAGGAAGACTTATGTTGATACAGTTGATACAGGGGAACAGAAAATGTAGTCTCAAGAGAGCCAGTGTTTGTTTAATGCCTGAGAGAGAGAGAGAGCTGCTGCACCTGGACTGGCCACCTGGCGTAACATTCTAATTGCTGCCGTGATGTCATAATGAGCAATGTTAAGTCTATGGGGAAATTTTTAATAGTTTTTAATTTATAGTTTAAAAAGTATAAAAGTTACAAAGTTGAAAAATACATTGCACAGGTCTCCTTAGTAAGACCTACGTAGCAAAGTTTGAATCAAGTTTCTACGTTAAACGGTTCAAGCTGAATAGCGAGCGTTAGAAGAAGTTGGAATAATAAGAAACCTAGGAAGAACAGTACAGTGCATTTTCATGCACTGTAATAACTAGAAATGCAATTCCAAGGAATTACCAGTGCATGAAAATGCAAAAATAGATAGATAATGTAGATATGGTTACTAAGGTGTAGCTAGGGTAAACATGGTGGTTGCATAGTTTACAGAGAGTTGATAGTGTGAAGGTAGACAGTTTAAAGATGAAACATTCCAGCTCTAACTTAACTAATGATTTCTATCCATGTTAAAATGTTGATTAGCTAACTTAGGTAATGATTTCTAGCAGTTACGCTAAAAATGCTAATTATGCTAGCAATGCTTACTTTACTAACAATGCTAACCAGGTTGATTAGCTAACTTAACCGATGATTTCTAGCAGTAATGCTAAAAATGCTAACAATGTTAAATTTGCTAATAATGCTAACCAGGTTGATTAGCTAACTTAGTTGATGCTTTTTTGCAGTTATGCTAAAAATGCTAACTATGTTAACAATGCTAACTATGCTAACCATGCTAACTAGCTTACTTGCTAGTGAGGACTTTTATTTTGAAACATTTGTTGCTAGGGTATCCATGGTGGCCACTATCAATAAACAAGAAGTTACTGCAGTATAATCATGTTGGTTGCTATGGAAACGGTCATTAACACTTAATTTTAATGGTTGCTATGTTGGTTGCTAGGTACATGGAGGTTTCATGTAGTTGACTGGAGGCATAGTGGATGATAACTGACAGTTGGAATGGTTGAACAGTTCAATAGTTGAGTAGTTTCAATGGTTAAATGATTTAATATTGTATTATTGCAGTGAGGACTTTTATTTTGAAACAGTTGTGGACAGAGGAAACAGTTAACAGGATATGTAGTCTTCTGAGAGACTGTATGCTTAAAGCCAGAGAAACTGACAGTTGGTGCCCAGGTGGCCGGCCACCTGGCGTAAGATTCTAATTGCTGCCGTGATGTCATAATGAGCAATGTTAAGTCTATGGGGGAAATTGTAATACTTTTTAACTAATAGTTTAAAAAGTATAAAAGTTACAAAGTTGAAAAATACAAAGCACACATGGCATAAGCAAGACCTACGCAACAACGTTTGAATGAAGTTTCTACGTTAAACGGTTCAAGCTGAATTGCGTGCGTTAGAAGAAGAACTAGAAATGCAATTCCAAGGAATTACCAGTGCATGAAAATGCAAAAATAGATAGATAATGTAGATATGGTTACTAAGGTGTAGCTAGGGTAAACATGGTGGTTGCATAGTTTACAGAGAGTTGATAGTGTGAAGGTAGACAGTTTAAAGATGAAACATTCCAGTTCTAACTTAACTAATGATTTCTATTCATGTTAAAATGTTGATTAGCTAACTTAGCTATGATTTCTAGCAGTTACGCTAAAAATGCTCATTATGCTAGCAATGCTAACTTTACTAACAATGCTAACCAGGTTGATTAGCTAACTTAACCGATGATTTCTAGCAGTTATGCTAAAAATGCTAACTATGTTAACAATGCTAACTATGCTAACTAGCTAACTTGCTAGTGAGGACTTTTATTTTGAAACATTTGTTGCTAGGGTATCCATGGTGGCCACTATCAGGAAACAAGAAGTTACTGCAGTATAATCATGTTGGTTGCTATGGAAACGGTCATAAACGCTTAATTTTAATGGTTGCTATGTTGGTTGCTAGGTACATGGAGGTTTCATGTAGTTGACTGGAGGCATAGTGGATGATAACTGACAGTTGGAATGGTTGAACAGTTCAATAGTTGAGTAGTTTCAATGGTTAAATGATTTAATAGTGTATTATTGCAGTGAGGACCTTTATTTTGAAACAGTTGTGGACAGAGGAAGTAGTGAAACAGGATCTGTAGTCTTAATGAGATTGTATGCTTAAAGCCTGAGACAGAAGGTGCCTCTCATAGCGTTTACGCGTCCTCTCTCGCTCCTCACTGATCTACATAAAGAATGATGGAGCGGCAACAATGGGATAGTCTAGCCCTTCTTCTATCTTTCTTTATGTAGATCATTGAGGATCGAGGAGCGAGGGAGGACATATAAACGCTGCTTGAGAGGGACCCACAGTAAATACTTTAAAAGTTGTATGTAGATAGTCTAATTAATGTTGATAGATAGAATGTTTAATGGATGTTGATAGGCAGATTGTTTTATATTGATTGACAGTTTAATGGGTGGATGAGTGAATGGTCTGAAGAAGATGAATGGATAGAAGGTTGGATGGAATGTGCCTTATATTCTTGTTAAGAGAGACACTGATACAGCTCTCTGAGAGTAGTTGACACAGGTGTAATCAATTTAACTGGCTAGTCTTAAGAGAGCCAGAGTACTCTTAAAGCCTGAGACAGAGTAAATAATTTAAAAGTTGAATGTAGATAGTCTAATTAATGTTGATAGACAGAGAGTTTAATGGATGTTGATAGACAGATTGTTTAATAGATGTTGATAGACAGTTTAATGGGTGGATGAGTGAATGGTCTGAAGAAGATGAATGGATAGAATGTTGGATGGAATGTGCCTTATATTCTTGTAGAATGGAGAGACACAGCTCTCTACTGAGAGTAGTGGATACAGATACAGGTGTAATCAATTTAACTGGCTAGTCTTAAGAGAGCCAGCCTGAGACAGAGTAGATTGTTTAAAAGTTCAATGTAGAGCGTCTAATTGATGTTGTTGATAGGCAGACTGTTTAGAATGGGTGGATGAGTGAATGGTTTGAAGAAGATGAATGGATATAAAGTTGGATGGAATTAGGAGGACTTATTTTGATACTGTTGTGCGCAGAGGATACAGGGGAACAGAATATGTAGTCTTCAGAGAGGAGCCTGAGAGAAACTGACAGTTGGTGCCCAGGTGGCTGACCAGCTGGGGTAACATTCTAATTGCTGCCGTGATGTCATAATGAGCAATGTTAAGTCTATGGGGGAAATGGTGATAGTTTTTAACTAATAGTTTAAAAAGTATAAAAGTTACAAAGTTGAAAAATACAAAGCACATATGGCATAAGCAAGACCTACGCAACAAAGTTTGAATGAAGTTTCTACGTTAAACGGTTGAAGCTGAATTGCGAGCGTTAGAAGAAGAAGTTTAACTAGAAATGCAATTCCAAGGAATTACCAGTGCATGAACATGCAAAAATAGATAGATAATGTAGATATGGTTATTAAGGTGTAGCTAGGGTAAACATGGTGGTTGCATAGTTTACACAGAGTTGATAGTGTGAAGGTAGACAGTTTAAAGCTGAAACATTCCAGTTCTAACTTAACTAATGATTTCTATTCATGTTAAAATGTTAACTATGGTAACAATGATAACCTGGTTGATTGGTTAACCTAGCTACTGATTTCATGCAGTTATGGTAAAAATGTTAACTATGCTAACTATGCTCACAGTTCTAACCAGGTTGATTAGCTAGCTTAGCTAATGATTTCTAGCAGTAATGTTAAAAATGCTAACTATGCTAACAATGCTAAATGTGCTAACAATGCTAACCAGGTTGATTAGATAACTTAGTTGATGATTTTTTGCAGTTATGCTAAAAAATGCTAACTATGCTAACCATGCTAACTAGCTAACTTGCTAGTGAGGACTTTTATTTTGAAACATTTGTTGCTAGGGTATCCATGGTGGCCACTATCAGGAAACAAGAAGTTACTGCAGTATAATCATGTTGGTTGCTATGGAAACGGTCATAAACACTTAATTTTAATGGTTGCTATGTTGGTTGCTAGGTACATGGAGGTTTCATGTAGTTGACTTGAAGCATAGTGGATGATAACTGACAGTTGGAATGGTTGAACAGTTCAATAGTTGAGTAGTTTTAAATGGTTAAATGATTTAATAGTGTATTATTGCAGTGAGGACTTTTATTTTGAAACAGTTGTGGACAGAGGAAACAGTTAACAGGATATGTAGTCTTCTAAGAGACTGTATGCTTAAAGCCAGAGAAACTGACAGTTGGTGCCCAGGTGGCCGGCCACCTGGCGTAAGATTCTAATTGCTGCCATGATGTCATAATGAGCAATGTTAAGTCTATGGGGGAAATTGTAATAGTTTTTAACTAATAGTTTAAAAAGTATAAAAGTTACAAAGTTGAAAAATACAAAGCACACATCGCATAAGTAAGACCTACGTAACACAGTTTGAATGAAGTTTCTACGTTAAACGGTTCAAGCTGAATTGCGTGCGTTAGAAGAAGAACTAGAAATGCAATTCCAAGGAATTACCAGTGCATGAAAATGCAAAAATAGATAGATAATGTAGATATGGTTACTAAGGTGTACCTAGGGTAAACATGGTGGTTGCATAGTTTACAGAGCGTTGATAGTGTGAAGGTAGACAGTTTAAAGATTAAACATTCCAGTTCTAACTTAACTAATGATTTCTATTCATGTTAAAATGTTGATTAGCTAACTTAGCTAATGATTTCTAGCAGTTACGCTAAAAATGCTAATTATGCTAGCAATGCTAACTTTACTAACAATGCTAACCAGGTTGATTAGCTAACTTAACCGATGATTTCTAGCAGTAATGCTAAAAATGCTAACTATGCTAACAATGCTAAATTTGCTAACAATGCTAACCAGGTTGATTAGCTAACTTGGTTGATGATTTTTTGCAGTTATGCTAAAAATGCTAACAATGTTAATATGCTAACCATGCTAACTAGCTAACTTGCTAGTGAGGACTTTTATTTTGAAACATTTGTTGCTAGGGTATCCATGGTGGCCACTATCAGGAAACAAGAAGTTACTGCAGTAAAATTATGTTGGTTGCTATGGAAACAGTCATAAACACTTCATTTTAATGGTTGCTATGTTGGTTGCTAGGTACATGGAGGTTTCATGTAGTTGACTGGAGGCATAGTGGATGATAACTGACAGTTGGAATGGTTGAACAGTTCAATAGTTGAGTAGTTTCAATGGTTAAATGATTTAATAGTGTATTATTGCAGTGAGGACTTTTATTTTGAAACAGTTGTGGACAGAGGAAGTAGTGAAACAGGATCTGTAGTCTTAATGAGATTGTATGCTTAAAGCCTGAGACAGAAGGTGCCTCTCATAGCGTTTACGTGTCCTCTCTCGCTCCTCACTGATCTACATAAAGAATGATGGAGCGGCAACAATGGGATAGTCTAGCCCTTCTTCTATCTTTCTTTATGTAGATCATTGAGGATCGAGGAGCGAGGGAGGACATATAAACGCTGCTTGAGAGGGACCCACAGTAAATACTTGTTGTATGTAGATAGTATGTAGATAGTCTAATTAATGTTGATAGACAGAATGTTTAATGGATGTTGATAGGCAGATTGTTTAATAGATATTGATTGACAGTTTAATGGGTGGATGAGTGAATGGTCTGAAGAAGATGAATGGATAGAAGGTTGGATGGAATGTGCCTTATATTCTTGTTAAGAGAGACACTGATACAGCTCTCTGAGAGTAGTTGACACAGGTGTAATCAATTTAACTGGCTAGTCTTAAGCCAGAGTAGGCTACTCTTAAAGCCTGAGACAGAGTAAATAATTTAAAAGTTGAATGTAGATAGTCTAATTAATGTTGATAGACAGAGAGTTTAATGGATGTTGATAGACAGATTGTTTAATAGATGTTGACAGACAGTTTAATGGGTGGAAGAGTGAATGGTCTGAAGAAGATGAATGGATAGAATGTTAGATGGAATGTGCCTTATATTCTTGTAGAATGGAGAGACACAGCTCTCTACTGAGAGTAGTGGATACAGATACAGGTGTAATCAATTTAACTGGCTAGTCTTAAGAGAGCCAGCCTGAGACAGAGTAGATTGTTTAAAAGTTCAATGTAGAGCGTCTAATTGATGTTGTTGATAGGCAGACTGTTTAGAATGGGTGGATGAGTGAATGGTTTGAAGAAGATGAATGGATATAAAGTTGGATGGAATTAGGAGGACTTATTTTGATACTGTTGTGCGCAGAGGATACAGGGGAACAGAATATGTAGTCTTCAGAGAGGAGCCTGAGAGAAACTGACAGTTGGTGCCCAGGTGGCTGACCAGCTGGGGTAACATTCTAATTGCTGCCGTGATGTCATAATGAGCAATGTTAAGTCTATGGGGGAAATGGTGATAGTTTTTAACTAATAGTTTAAAAAGTATAAAAGTTACAAAGTTGAAAAATACAAAGCACATATGGCATAAGCAAGACCTACGCAACAAAGTTTGAATGAAGTTTCTACGTTAAACGGTTGAAGCTGAATTGGCTGCGTTAGAAGAAGAAGTTTAATAATAACTAGAAATGCAATTCCAAGGAATTACCAGTGCATGAAAATGCAAAAATAGATAGATAATGTAGATATGGCTACTAAGGTGTAGCTAGGGTAAACATGGTGGTTGCATAGTTTACAGAGAGTTGATAGTGTGAAGGTAGACAGTTTAAAGATGAAACATTCCAGTTCTAACTTAATTAATGATTTCTATTCATGTTAAAATGTTGATTAGCTAACTTAGCTAATGATTTCTAGCAGTTACGTTAAAAATGCTAATTATGCTAGCAATGCTAACTTTACTAACAATGCTAACCAGGTTGATTAGCTAACTTAGCTAATGATTTCTAGCAGTAATGCTAAAATTGCTAACTATGCTAACAATGCTAAATATGCTAACAATGCTAACCAGGTTGATAAGCTAACTTAGTTGATGATTTTTTGCAGTTATGCTAAAAATGCTAACTATGCTAACTAGCTAACTTGCTAGTGAGGACTTTTATTTTGAAACATTTGTTGCTAGGGTATCCATGGTGGCCACTATCAGGAAACAAGAAGTTACTGCAGTATAATCATGTTGGTTGCTATGGAAACGGTCATAAACACTTAATTTTAATGGTTGCTATGTTGGTTGCTAGGTACATGGAGGTTTCATGTAGTTGACTGGAGGCATAGTGGATGATAACTGACAGTTGGAATGGTTGAACAGTTCAATAGTTGAGTAGTTTCAATGGTTAAATTATTTAATGGTGTATTTTTGCAGTGAGGACTTTTATTTTGAAACAGTTGTGGACAGAGGAAACAATTGACAATTCACTGATCTACATAAAGAATGATGGAGCGGCAACAATGGGATAGTCTAGCCCTTCTTCTATCTTTCTTTATGTAGATCATTGAGGATCGAGGAGCGAGGAGCGAGGGAGGACATATAAACGCTGCTTGAGAGGCACCCACAGTAAATACTTGTATGTAGATAGTCTAATTAATGTTGATAGACAGAATGTTTAATGGATGTTGATAGGCAGATTGTTTAATAGATATTGATTGACAGTTTAATGGGTGGATGAGTGGATGGTCTGAAGAAGATGAATGGATAGAAGGTTGGATGGAATGTGCCTTATATTCTTGTTAAGAGAGACACTGATACAGCTCTCTGAGAGTAGTTGATACAGGTGTAATCAATTTAACTGGCTAGTCTTAAGAGAGAGTGTGCTTAAAGCCTGAGACAGAGTAAATCATTTAAAAGTTGAATGTAGATAGTCTAATTAATGTTGATAGACAGAGAGTTTAATGGATGTTGATAGGCAGATTGTTTAATAGATGTTGATAGACAGTTTAATGGGTGGATGAGTGAATGGTCTGAAGAAGATGAATGGATAGAAAGTTGGATGGAATGTGCCTTATATTCTTGTAGACTGGAGAGACACAGCTCTCTACTGAGAGTAGTGGATACAGATACAGGTGTAATCAATTTAACTGGCTAGTCTTAAGAGAGCCAGTGTATGTAGCCTGAGAGAGAGAGAGAGCTGCTGCACCTGGACTGGCCACCTGGCGTAACATTCTAATTGCTGCCGTGATGTCATAATGAGCAATGTTAAGTCTATGGGGAAATGTTTAATAGTTTTTAATTTACAGTTTAAAAAGTATAAAAGTTACAAAGTTGAAAAATACAAAGCACACCTGGCATAAGCAAGACCTACGCAACAACGTTTGAATGAAGTTTCTACGTTAAACGGTTCAAGCTGAATTGCGTGCGTTAGAAGTAGTGGAATAATAATAACTAGAAATGCAATTCCAAGGAATTACCAGTGCATGAAAATGCAAAAATAGATAGATAATGTGGATATGGTTACTAAGGTGTAGCTAGGGTAAACATGGTGGTTGCATAGTTTACAGAGAGTTGATAGTGTGAAGGTAGACAGTTTAAAGCTGAAACATTCCAGTTCTAACTTAACTAATGATTTCTATTCATGTTAAAATGATAACCATGGTAACAATGATAACCAGGTTGATTGTTAACTTAGCTACTGATTTCATGCAGTTATGGTAAAAATGTTAACTATGTTAACTATGCTCACAGTGTTAACCAGGTTGTTTAGCTAGCTTAACTGATGATTTCTAGCAATAATGCTAAAAATGCTAACTATGCTAACAATGCTAAAATTGCTAACAATGCTAACCAGGTTGATTAGCTAACTTAGGTGATGATTTTTTTGCAGTTATGCTAAAAATGCTAACTATGCTAACAATGCTAACTATGCTAACCAGGTTGATTAGCTTACTTAGCTTATCATTTCTAGCAGTTATGCTAAAATGCTAACTATGCTAACAATGCTAACTATGCTAACCATGCTAACTAGCTAACTGCTAGTGAGGACTTTTATTTTGAAACATTTGTTGCTAGGGTATCCATGGTGGCCACTATCAAGAAACAAGAAGTTACTGCAGTATAATCATGTTGGTTGCTATGGAAACGGTCATAAACGCTTAATTTCAATGGTTGCTATGTTGGTTGCTAGGTACATGGAGGTTTCATGTAGTTGACTGGAGGCATAGTTGATGATAACTGACAGTTGGAATGGTTGAACAGTTAAATAGTTGAGTAGTTTCAATGGTTAAATGATTTAATAGTGTATTATTGCAGTGAGGACTTTTATTTTGAAACAGTTGTGGACAGAGGAAACAGGATATGTAGTCTTCAGAGAGATTGTATGCTTAAAGCCTGAGAGAGAGAGAGCTGCTGCAGCTGGCCTGGCCACCTGGCATAAGATTCTAATTGCCCTATTATGATGTCATAATCGCAATGTTAAGTCTATGGGGAAATTTTAATAGTTTTTATTTAATAGTTCAAAAAGTATAAAAGTTACAAAGTTGAAAATTACAAAGCTCCCATGGCCTAAGTAAGACCTGCGCAGCGCAGTTTGAACGAAGTTTCTACGTTAAACGGTTGAAGCTCCATTAAGTGCGTTAGAAGAAGAATAATAATAATAACTAGAAATGCAATTCCAAGGAATTACCAGTGCATGAAAATGCAAAAATAGATAGATAATGTAGATATGGTTACTAAGGTGTAGCTAGGGTAAACATGGTGGTTGCATAGTTTACAGAGAGTTGATAGTGTGAAGGTAGACAGTTTAAAGATGAAACGTTCCAGTTCTAACTTAACAAATGATTTCTATTCATGTTAAAATGTTGATTAGCTAACTTAGCTAATGATTTCTAGCAGTTACGCTAAAAATGTTTATTATGCTAGCAATGCTAACTTTACTAAAAATGCTAACCAGGTTGATTAGCTAACTTAACCGATGATTTCTAGCAGTAATGCTAAAAATGCTAACTATGCTAACAATGCTAAATTTGCTAACAATGCTAACCAGGTTGATTAGCTTACTTAGTTTATGATTTTTTGCAGTTATGCTAAAAATGCTAACAATGCTAACTATGCTAACCATGCTAACTTGCTAGTGAGGACTTTTATTTTGAAACATTTGTTGCTAGGGTATCCATGGTGGCCACTATCAGGAAACAAGAAGTTACTGCAGTATAATCATGTTGGTTGCTATGGAAACGGTCATAAACACTTAATTTTAATGGTTGCTATGTTGGTTGCTAGGTACATGGAGGTTTCATGTAGTTGACTGGAGGCATAGTGGATGATAACTGACAGTTGGAATGGTTGAACAGTTCAATAGTTGAGTAGTTTCAGTGGTTAAATTATTTAATAGTGTATTATTGCAGTGAGGACCTTTATTTTGAAACAGTTGTGGACAGAGGAAGTAGTGAAACAGGATCTGTAGTCTTAATGATCTACATAAAGAATGATGGAGCGGCAACAATGGGATAGTCTAGCCCTTCTTCTATCTTTCTTTATGTAGATCATTGAGGATCGAGGAGTGAGGGAGGACATATAAACGCTGCTTGAGAGGGACCCACAGTAAATACTTTAAAAGTTGTATATAGTCTAATTAATGTTGATAGACAGAATGTTTAATGGATGTTGATAGGCAGATTGTTTAATAGATATTGATTGACAGTTTAATGGGTGGATGAGTGAATGGTCTGAAGAAGATGAATGGATAGAAGGTTGGATGGAATGTGCCTTATATTCTTGTTCTGATACAGCTCTCTGAGAGTAGTTGACACAGGTGTAATCAATTTAACTGGCTAGTCTTAAGAGACCCAGAGTGTACTCTTAAAGCCTGAGACAGAGTAAATAATTTAAAAGTTGAATGTAGATAGTCTAATTAATGTTGATAGACAGAGAGTTTAATGGATGTTGACAGATTGTTTAATAGATGTTGATAGACAGTTTAATGGGTGGATGAGTGAATGGTCTGAAGAAGATGAATGGATAGAAAGTTGGATGGAATGTGCCTTATATTCTTGTAGAATGGAGAGACACAGCTCTCTACTGAGAGTAGTGGATACAGATACAGGTGTAATCAATTTAACTGGCTAGTCTCAAGAGAGCCAGTCTGAGACAAAGTAGATTGTTTAAAAGTTGAATGTAGAGCGTCTAATTGATGTTGATAGGCAGACTGTTTAGAATGGGTGGATGAGTGAATGGTTTGAAGAAGATGAATGGATATAAAGTTGGATGGAATTAGGAGGACTTATTTTGAATCTGTTGTGCGCAGAGGATACAGGGGAACAGAATATGTAGTCTTCAGAGAGATTGTATGCACTTGTATGAGATTGTATGCTCTAGCCTGAGAGAAACTGACAGTTGGTGCCCAGGTGGCTGACCAGCTGGAGTAAGATTCTAATTGCTGCCGTGATGTCATAATGAGCAATGTTAAGTCTATGGGGGAAATTGTAATAGTTTTTAACTAATAGTTTAAAAAGTATAAAACATGGTGGTTGCATAGTTTACAGAGAGTTGATAGTGTGAAGGTAGACAGTTTAAAGATGAAACATAAAGAATGATGGAGCGGCAACAATGGGATAGTCTAGCCCTTCTTCTATCTTTCTTTATGTAGATCATTGAGGATCGAGGGGCGAGGGAGGACATATAAACGCTGCTTGAGAGGGGCCCACAGTAAATACTTTAAAAGTTGTATGTAGATAGTCTAATTAATGTTGATAGACAGAATGTTTAATGGATGTTGATAGGCAGATTGTTTAATAGATATTGATTGACAGTTTAATGGGTGGATGAGTGAATGGTCTGAAGAAGATGAATGGATAGAAGGTTGGATGGAATGTGCCTTATATTCTTGTTAAGAGAGACACTGATACAGCTCTCTGAGAGTAGTTGACACAGGTGTAATCAATTTAACTGGCTAGTCTTAAGCGAGCCAGAGTACTCTTAAAGCCTGAGACAGAGTAAATAATTTAAAAGTTGAATGTAGATAGTGTAATTAATGTTGATAGACAGAGAGTTTAATGGATGTTGATAGACAGATTGTTTAATAGATGTTGATAGACAGTTTAATGGGTGGATGAGTGAATGGTCTGAAGAAGATGAATGGATAGAATGTTGGATGGAATGTGCCTTATATTCTTGTAGAATGGAGAGACACAGAGAGTAGTGGATACAGAAACAGGTGTAATCAATTTAACTGGCTAAAGAGAGCCAGCCTGAGACAGAGTAGATTGTTTAAAAGTTCAATGTAGAGCGTCTAATTGATGTTGTTGATAGGCAGACTGTTTAGAATGGGTGGATGAGTGAATGGTTTGAAGAAGATGAATGGATATAAAGTTGGATGGAATTAGGAGGACTTATTTTGATACTGTTGTGCGCAGAGGATACAGGGGAACAGAATATGTAGTCTTCAGAGAGGAGCCTGAGAGAAACTGACAGTTGGTGCCCAGGTGGCTGACCAGCTGGGGTAACATTCTAATTGCTGCCGTGATGTCATAATGAGCAATGTTAAGTCTATGGGGAAATTGTTAATAGTTTTTAAGTAATAGTTTAAAAAGTATAAAAGTTACAAAGTTAAAAAAAACAAAGCAGGCATGGCATAAGCAAGACCTACGCAACAACGTTTGAATGAAGTTTCTACGTTAAACGGTTGAAGCTGAATTGGCTGCGTTAGAAGAAGAAGTTTAATAATAACTAGAAATGCAATTCCAAGGAATTACCAGTGCATGAAAATGCAAAAAAAGGTAGATATGGTTACTAAGGTGTAGCTAGGGTAAACATGGTGGTTGCATCGTTTACAGAGAGTTGATAGTGTGAAGGTAGACAGTTTAAAGCTGAAACATTTCAGTTCTAACTTAACTAATGATTTCTATTCATGTTAAAATGTTGATTAGCTAACTTAGCTAATGATTTCTAGCAGTTGTGCTAAAAATGCTAATTATGTTAGCAATGCTAACTTTACTAACAATGCTAACCAGGTTGATTAGCTAACTTAACCGATGATTTCTAACAGTAATGCTAAAAATGCTAACTATGCTAACAATGCTAGATTTGCTAACAATGCTAACCAGGTTGATTAGCTAACTTAGTTGATGATTTTTTGCAGTTATGCTAAAAATGCTAGCTATGCTAACAAAGCTAACCATGCTAACTAGATAACTTGCTAGTGAGGACTTTTATTTTGAAACATTTGTTGCTAGGGTATCCATGGTGGCCACTATCAGGAAACAAGAAGTTTCTGCAGTATAATCATGTTGGTTGCTATGGAAACGGTCATAAGCGCTTAATTTTAATGGTTGCTATGTTGGTTGCTAGGTACATGGAGGTTTCATGTAGTTGACTGGAGGCATAGTTGATGATAACTGACAGTTGGAATGGTTGAACAGTTAAATAGTTGAGTAGTTTCAATGGTCAAATGATTTAATAGTGTATTATTGCAGTGAGGACTTTTATTTTGAAACAGTTGTGGACAGAGGAAACAGTTAACAGGATCTGTAGTCTTAATGAGATTGTATGCTTAAAGCCTGAGACAGAAGGTGCCTCTCATATAGCGTTTACGCGTCCTCTCTCGCTCCTCACTGATCTACATAAAGAATGATGGAGCGGCAACAATGGGATAGTCTAGCCCTTCTTCTATCTTTCTTTATGTAGATCATTGAGGATCGAGGAGCGAGGGAGGACATATAAACGCTGCTTGAGAGGGACCCACAGTAAATACTTTAAAAGTTGTATGTAGATAGTCTAATTAATGTTGATAGACAGAATGTTTAATGGATGTTGATAGGCAGATTGTTTAATAGATATTGATTGACAGTTTAATGGGTGGATGAGTGAATGGTCTGAAGAAGATGAATGGATAGAAGGTTGGATGGAATGTGCCTTATATTCTTGTTAAGAGAGACACTGATACAGCTCTCTGAGAGTAGTTGACACAGGTGTAATCAATTTAACTGGCTAGTCTTAAGAGAGCCAGAGTAGCCTACTCTTAAAGCCTGAGACAGAGTAAATAATTTAAAAGTTAAATGTAGATAGTCTAATTAATGTTGATAGACAGAGAGTTTAATGGATGTTGATAGACAGATTGTTTAATAGATGTTGATAGACAGTTTAATGGGTGGATGAGTGAATGGTCTGAAGAAGATGAATGGATGGAATGTGCCTTATATTCTTGTAGAATGGAGAGACACAGCTCTCTACTGAGAGTAGTGGATACAGATACAGGTGTAATCAATTTAACTGGCTAGTCAGCCTGAGACAGAGTAGATTGTTTAAAAGTTGAATGTAGAGCGTCTAATTGATGTTGATAGGCAGACTGTTTAGAATGGGTGGATGAGTGAATGGTTTGAAGAAGATGAATGGATATAAAGTTGAATGGAATTAGGATGACTTATTTTGATACTGTTGTGCGCAGAGGATACGGGGGAACAGAACAGAAGTCTTCAGAGAGATTGTAAAGCCTGAGAGAAACTGACAGTTGGTGCCCAGGTGGCTGACCAGCTGGGGTAACATTCTAATTGCTGCCGTGATGTCATAATGAGCAATGTTAAGTCTATGGGGGAAATTGTAATAGTTTTTAACTAATAGTTTAAAAAGTATAAAAGTTACAAAGTTGAAAAATACAAAGCCCACATCGCGTAAGTAAGACCTACGCGTCAAAATTTGAATGGAGTTTCTACGTTAAGCGGTTGAAGCTGAATTGCGTGCGTTAGAAGAAGAATAATAACTAGAAATGCAATTCCAAGGAATTACCAGTGCATGAAAATGCAAAAATAGATAGATAATGTAGATATGGTTACTAAGGTGTAGCTAGGGTAGACATGGTGGTTGCATAGTTTACAGAGAGTTGATAGTGTGAAGGTAGACAGTTTAAAGATGAAACGTTCCAGTTCTAACTTAACTAATGATTTCTATTCATGTTAAAATGTTGATTAGCTAACTTAGCTAATGATTTCTAGCAGTTACGCTAAAAATGCTTATTATGCTAGCAATGCTAACTTTACTAAAAATGCTAACCAGGTTGATTAGCTAACTTAACCGATGATTCCTAGCAGTAATGCTAAAAATGCTAACTATGCTAACAATGCTAAATTTGCTAACAATGCTAACCAGGTTGATTAGCTTACTTAGTTTATCATTTTTTGCAGTTATGCTAAAAATGCTAACAATGCTAACTATGCTAACCATGCTAACTAGCTAACTTGCTAGTGAGGACTTTTATTTTGAAACATTTGTTGCTAGGGTATCCATGGTGGCCACTATCAGGAAACAAGAAGTTACTGCAGTATAATCATGTTGGTTGCTATGGAAACGGTCATAAACACTTAATTTTAATGGTTGCTATGTTGGTTGCTAGGTACATGGAGGTTTCATGTAGTTGACTGGAGGCATAGTGGATGATAACTGACAGTTGGAATGGTTGAACAGTTCAATAGTTGAGTAGTTTCAGTGGTTAAATGATTTAATAGTGTATTATTGCAGTGAGGACCTTTATTTTGAAACAGTTGTGGACAGAGGAAGTAGTGAAACAGGATCTGTAGTCTTAATGAGATTGTATGCTTAAAGCCTGAGACAGAAGGTGCCTCTCATATATAGCGTTTACGCGTCCTCTCTCGCTCCTCACTGATCTACATAAAGAATGATGGAGCGGCAACAATGGGATAGTCTAGCCCTTCTTCTATCTTTCTTTATGTAGATCATTGAGGATCGAGGAGCGAGGGAGGACATATAAACACTGCTTGAGAGGGACCCACAGTAAATACTTTAAAAGTTGTATATAGTCTAATTAATGTTGATAGACAGAATGTTTAATGGATGTTGATAGGCAGATTGTTTAATAGATATTGATTGACAGTTTAATGGGTGGATGAGTGAATGGTCTGAAGAAGATGAATGGATAGAAGGTTGGATGGAATGTGCCTTATATTCTTGTTAAGAGAGACACTGATACAGCTCTCTGAGAGTAGTTGACACAGGTGTAATCAATTTAACTGGCTAGTCTTAAGAGAGCCAGCGTGTACTCTTAAAGCCTGAGACAGTAAATAATTTAAAAGTTGAATGTAGATAGTCTAATTAATGTTGACAGACAGAGAGTTTAATGGATGTTGATAGACAGATTGTTTAATAGATGTTGATAGACAGTTTAATGGGTGGATGAGTGAATGGTCTGAAGAAGATGAATGGATAGAATGTTGGATGGAATGTGCCTTATATTCTTGTAGAATGGAGAGACACAGCTCTCTACTGAGAGTAGTGGATACAGATACAGGTGTAATCAATTTAACTGGCTAGTCTTAAGAGAGCCAGCCTGAGACAGAGTAGATTGTTTAAAAGTTCAATGTAGAGCGTCTAATTGATGTTGTTGATAGGCAGACTGTTTAGAATGGGTGGATGAGTGAATGGTTTGAAGAAGATGAATGGATATAAAGTTGGATGGAATTAGGAGGACTTATTTTGATACTGTTGTGCGCAGAGGATACAGGGGAACAGAATATGTAGTCTTCAGAGAGGAGCCTGAGAGAAACTGACAGTTGGTGCCCAGGTGGCTGACCAGCTGGGGTAACATTCTAATTGCTGCCGTGATGTCATAATGAGCAATGTTAAGTCTATGGGGAAATTGTTAATAGTTTTTAAGTAATAGTTTAAAAAGTATAAAAGTTACAAAGTTAAAAAAAACAAAGCAGGCATGGCATAAGCAAGACCTACGCAACAACGTTTGAATGAAGTTTCTACGTTAAACGGTTGAAGCTGAATTGGCTGCGTTAGAAGAAGAAGTTTAATAATAACTAGAAATGCAATTCCAAGGAATTACCAGTGCATGAAAATGCAAAAAAAGGTAGATATGGTTACTAAGGTGTAGCTAGGGTAAACATGGTGGTTGCATCGTTTACAGAGAGTTGATAGTGTGAAGGTAGACAGTTTAAAGCTGAAACATTTCAGTTCTAACTTAACTAATGATTTCTATTCATGTTAAAATGTTGATTAGCTAACTTAGCTAATGATTTCTAGCAGTTGTGCTAAAAATGCTAATTATGTTAGCAATGCTAACTTTACTAACAATGCTAACCAGGTTGATTAGCTAACTTAACCGATGATTTCTAACAGTAATGCTAAAAATGCTAACTATGCTAACAATGCTAGATTTGCTAACAATGCTAACCAGGTTGATTAGCTAACTTAGTTGATGATTTTTTGCAGTTATGCTAAAAATGCTAGCTATGCTAACAAAGCTAACCATGCTAACTAGATAACTTGCTAGTGAGGACTTTTATTTTGAAACATTTGTTGCTAGGGTATCCATGGTGGCCACTATCAGGAAACAAGAAGTTTCTGCAGTATAATCATGTTGGTTGCTATGGAAACGGTCATAAGCGCTTAATTTTAATGGTTGCTATGTTGGTTGCTAGGTACATGGAGGTTTCATGTAGTTGACTGGAGGCATAGTTGATGATAACTGACAGTTGGAATGGTTGAACAGTTAAATAGTTGAGTAGTTTCAATGGTCAAATGATTTAATAGTGTATTATTGCAGTGAGGACTTTTATTTTGAAACAGTTGTGGACAGAGGAAACAGTTAACAGGATCTGTAGTCTTAATGAGATTGTATGCTTAAAGCCTGAGACAGAAGGTGCCTCTCATATAGCGTTTACGCGTCCTCTCTCGCTCCTCACTGATCTACATAAAGAATGATGGAGCGGCAACAATGGGATAGTCTAGCCCTTCTTCTATCTTTCTTTATGTAGATCATTGAGGATCGAGGAGCGAGGGAGGACATATAAACGCTGCTTGAGAGGGACCCACAGTAAATACTTTAAAAGTTGTATGTAGATAGTCTAATTAATGTTGATAGACAGAATGTTTAATGGATGTTGATAGGCAGATTGTTTAATAGATATTGATTGACAGTTTAATGGGTGGATGAGTGAATGGTCTGAAGAAGATGAATGGATAGAAGGTTGGATGGAATGTGCCTTATATTCTTGTTAAGAGAGACACTGATACAGCTCTCTGAGAGTAGTTGACACAGGTGTAATCAATTTAACTGGCTAGTCTTAAGAGAGCCAGAGTAGCCTACTCTTAAAGCCTGAGACAGAGTAAATAATTTAAAAGTTAAATGTAGATAGTCTAATTAATGTTGATAGACAGAGAGTTTAATGGATGTTGATAGACAGATTGTTTAATAGATGTTGATAGACAGTTTAATGGGTGGATGAGTGAATGGTCTGAAGAAGATGAATGGATGGAATGTGCCTTATATTCTTGTAGAATGGAGAGACACAGCTCTCTACTGAGAGTAGTGGATACAGATACAGGTGTAATCAATTTAACTGGCTAGTCAGCCTGAGACAGAGTAGATTGTTTAAAAGTTGAATGTAGAGCGTCTAATTGATGTTGATAGGCAGACTGTTTAGAATGGGTGGATGAGTGAATGGTTTGAAGAAGATGAATGGATATAAAGTTGAATGGAATTAGGATGACTTATTTTGATACTGTTGTGCGCAGAGGATACGGGGGAACAGAACAGAAGTCTTCAGAGAGATTGTAAAGCCTGAGAGAAACTGACAGTTGGTGCCCAGGTGGCTGACCAGCTGGGGTAACATTCTAATTGCTGCCGTGATGTCATAATGAGCAATGTTAAGTCTATGGGGGAAATTGTAATAGTTTTTAACTAATAGTTTAAAAAGTATAAAAGTTACAAAGTTGAAAAATACAAAGCCCACATCGCGTAAGTAAGACCTACGCGTCAAAATTTGAATGGAGTTTCTACGTTAAGCGGTTGAAGCTGAATTGCGTGCGTTAGAAGAAGAATAATAACTAGAAATGCAATTCCAAGGAATTACCAGTGCATGAAAATGCAAAAATAGATAGATAATGTAGATATGGTTACTAAGGTGTAGCTAGGGTAGACATGGTGGTTGCATAGTTTACAGAGAGTTGATAGTGTGAAGGTAGACAGTTTAAAGATGAAACGTTCCAGTTCTAACTTAACTAATGATTTCTATTCATGTTAAAATGTTGATTAGCTAACTTAGCTAATGATTTCTAGCAGTTACGCTAAAAATGCTTATTATGCTAGCAATGCTAACTTTACTAAAAATGCTAACCAGGTTGATTAGCTAACTTAACCGATGATTCCTAGCAGTAATGCTAAAAATGCTAACTATGCTAACAATGCTAAATTTGCTAACAATGCTAACCAGGTTGATTAGCTTACTTAGTTTATCATTTTTTGCAGTTATGCTAAAAATGCTAACAATGCTAACTATGCTAACCATGCTAACTAGCTAACTTGCTAGTGAGGACTTTTATTTTGAAACATTTGTTGCTAGGGTATCCATGGTGGCCACTATCAGGAAACAAGAAGTTACTGCAGTATAATCATGTTGGTTGCTATGGAAACGGTCATAAACACTTAATTTTAATGGTTGCTATGTTGGTTGCTAGGTACATGGAGGTTTCATGTAGTTGACTGGAGGCATAGTGGATGATAACTGACAGTTGGAATGGTTGAACAGTTCAATAGTTGAGTAGTTTCAGTGGTTAAATGATTTAATAGTGTATTATTGCAGTGAGGACCTTTATTTTGAAACAGTTGTGGACAGAGGAAGTAGTGAAACAGGATCTGTAGTCTTAATGAGATTGTATGCTTAAAGCCTGAGACAGAAGGTGCCTCTCATATATAGCGTTTACGCGTCCTCTCTCGCTCCTCACTGATCTACATAAAGAATGATGGAGCGGCAACAATGGGATAGTCTAGCCCTTCTTCTATCTTTCTTTATGTAGATCATTGAGGATCGAGGAGCGAGGGAGGACATATAAACACTGCTTGAGAGGGACCCACAGTAAATACTTTAAAAGTTGTATATAGTCTAATTAATGTTGATAGACAGAATGTTTAATGGATGTTGATAGGCAGATTGTTTAATAGATATTGATTGACAGTTTAATGGGTGGATGAGTGAATGGTCTGAAGAAGATGAATGGATAGAAGGTTGGATGGAATGTGCCTTATATTCTTGTTAAGAGAGACACTGATACAGCTCTCTGAGAGTAGTTGACACAGGTGTAATCAATTTAACTGGCTAGTCTTAAGAGAGCCAGCGTGTACTCTTAAAGCCTGAGACAGTAAATAATTTAAAAGTTGAATGTAGATAGTCTAATTAATGTTGATAGACAGAGAGTTTAATGGATGTTGATAGACAGATTGTTTAATAGATGTTGATAGACAGTTTAATGGGTGGATGAGTGAATGGTCTGAAGAAGATGAATGGATAGAATGTTGGATGGAATGTGCCTTATATTCTTGTAGAATGGAGAGACACAGCTCTCTACTGAGAGTAGTGGATACAGATACAGGTGTAATCAATTTAACTGGCTAGTCTTAAGAGAGCCAGCCTGAGACAGAGTAGATTGTTTAAAAGTTCAATGTAGAGCGTCTAATTGATGTTGTTGATAGGCAGACTGTTTAGAATGGGTGGATGAGTGAATGGTTTGAAGAAGATGAATGGATATAAAGTTGGATGGAATTAGGAGGACTTATTTTGATACTGTTGTGCGCAGAGGATACAGGGGAACAGAATATGTAGTCTTCAGAGAGGAGCCTGAGAGAAACTGACAGTTGGTGCCCAGGTGGCTGACCAGCTGGGGTAACATTCTAATTGCTGCCGTGATGTCATAATGAGCAATGTTAAGTCTATGGGGGAAATGGTGATAGTTTTTAACTAATAGTTTAAAAAGTATAAAAGTTACAAAGTTGAAAAATACAAAGCACATATGGCATAAGCAAGACCTACGCAACAAAGTTTGAATGAAGTTTCTACGTTAAACGGTTGAAGCTGAATTGCGAGCGTTAGAAGAAGAAGTTTAATAATAACTAGAAATGCAATTCCAAGGAATTACCAGTGCATGAAAATGCAAAAAAAGGTAGATATGGTTACTAAGGTGTAGCTAGGGTAAACATGGTGGTTGCATCGTTTACAGAGAGTTGATAGTGTGAAGGTAGACAGTTTAAAGCTGAAACATTCCAGTTCTAACTTAACTAATGATTTCTATTCATGTTAAAATGTTGATTAGCTAACTTAGCTAATGATTTCTAGCAGTTGTGCTAAAAATGCTAATTATGTTAGCAATGCTAACTTTACTAACAATGCTAACCAGGTTGATTAGCTAACTTAACCGATGTTTTCTAGCAGTAATGCTAAAAATGCTAACTATGCTAACAATGCTAGATTTGCTAACAATGCTAACCAGGTTGATTAGCTAACTTAGTTGATGATTTTTTGCAGTTATGCTAAAAATGCTAGCTATGCTAACAAAACTAACCATGCTAACTAGATAACTTGCTAGTGAGGACTTTTATTTTGAAACATTTGTTGCTAGGGTATCCATGGTGGCCACTATCAGGAAACAAGAAGTTACTGCAGTATAATCATGTTGGTTGCTATGGAAACGGTCATAAACGCTTAATTTTAATGGTTGCTATGTTGGTTGCTAGGTACATGGAGGTTTCATGTAGTTGACTGGAGGCATAGTTGATGATAACTGACAGTTGGAATGGTTGAACAGTTCAATAGTTGAGTAGTTTCAATGGTCAAATGATTTAATAGTGTATTATTGCAGTGAGGACTTTTATTTTGAAACAGTTGTGGACAGAGGAAACAGTTAACAGGATCTGTAGTCTTAATGAGATTGTATGCTTCAAGCCTGAGACAGAAGGTGCCTCTCATATAGCGTTTACGCGTCCTCTCTCGCTCCTCACTGATCTACATAAAGAATGATGGAGCGGCAACAATGGGATAGTCTAGCCCTTCTTCTATCTTTCTTTATGTAGATCATTGAGGAGCGAGGGAGGACATATAAACGCTGCTTGAGAGGGACCCACAGTAAATACTTTAAAAGTTGTATGTAGATAGTCTAATTAATGTTGATAGACAGAATGTTTAATGGATGTTGATAGGCAGATTGTTTAATAGATATTGATTGACAGTTTAATGGTGGATGAGTGAATGGTCTGAAGAAGATGAATGGATAGAAGGTTGGATGGAATGTGCCTTATATTCTTGTTAAGAGAGACACTGATACAGCTCTCTGAGAGTAGTTGACACAGGTGTAATCAATTTAACTGGCTAGTCTTAAGAGAGCCAGAGTGTACTCTTAAAACCTGAGATAGAGTAAATAATTAAAAAGTTGAATGTAGATAGTCTAATTAATGTTGATAGACAGAGAGTTTAATGGATGTTGATAGACAGATTGTTTAATAGATGTTGATAGACAGTTTAATGGGTGGATGAGTGAATGGTCTGAAGAAGATGAATGGATAGAATGTTGGATGGAATGTGCCTTATATTCTTGTAGAATGGAGAGACACAGCTCTCTACTGAGAGTAGTGGATACAGATACAGGTGTAATCAATTTAACTGGCTAGTCTTAAGAGAGCCAGCCTGAGACAGAGTAGATTGTTTAAAAGTTGAATGTAGAACGTCTAATTGATGTTGATAGGCAGACTGTTTAGAATGGGTGGATGAGTGAATGGTTTGAAGAAGATGAATGGATATAAAGTTGGATGGAATTAGGAGGACTTATTTTGATACTGTTGTGCACAGAGGATACAGGGGAACAGAATATGTAGTCTTCAGAGAGATTGCCTGAGAGAAACTGACAGTTGGTGCCCAGGTGGCTGACCAGCTGGAGTAAGATTCTAATTGCTGCAGTGATGTCATAATGAGCAATGTTAAGTCTATGGGGGAAATTGTAATAGTTTTTAACTAATAGTTTAAAAAGTATAAAAGTTACAAAGTTGAAAAATACAAAGCAGGCATGGCATAAGCAAGACCTACGCAACAACGTTTGAATGAAGTTTCTACGTTAAACGGTTGAAGCTGAATTGCGTGCGTTAGAAGAAGAATAATAACTAGAAATGCAATTCCAAGGAATTACCAGTGCATGAAAATGCAAAAAATAGATAGATAATGTAGATATGGTTACTAAGGTGTAGCTAGGGTAAACATGGTGGTTGCATAGTTTACAGAGAGTTGATAGTGTGAAGGTAGACAGTTTAAAGATGAAACGTTCCAGTTCTAACTTAACTAATGATTTCTATTCATGTTAAAATGTTGATTAGCTAACTTAGCTAATGATTTCTTGCAGTTACGCTAAAAATGCTTACTATGCTAGCAATGCTAACAATGCTAACCAGGTTGATTAGCTAACTTAACCGATGATTTCTAGCAGTAATGCTAAAAATGCTAACTATGCTAACAATGCTAAATTTGCTAACAATGCTAACCAGGTTGATTAGCTAACTTAGTTGATGATTTTTTGCAGTTATGCTAAAAATGCTAACTATGCTAACAATGCTAACTATGCTAACCATGGTAACTAGCTAACTTGCTAGTGAGGACTTTTATTTTGAAACATTTGTTGCTAGGGTATCCATGGTGGCCACTATCAGGAAACAAGAAGTTACTGCAGTATAATCATGTTGGTTGCTATGGAAACGGTCATAAACACTTTTTAATGGTTGCTATGTTGGTTGCTAGGTACATGGAGGTTTCATGTAGTTGACTGGAGGCATAGTGGATGATAACTGACAGTTGGAATGGTTGAACAGTTCAATAGTTGAGTAGTTTCAATGTTTAAATGATTTAATAGTGTATTATTGCAGTGAGGACCTTTATTTTGAAACAGTTGTGGACAGAGGAAGTAGTGAAACAGGATCTGTAGTCTTAATGAGATTGTATGCTTAAAGCCTGAGACAGAAGGTGCTTCTCATAGCGTTTACGCGTCCTCTCTCGCTCCTCACTGATCCACATAAAGAATGATGGAGCGGCAACAATGGGATAGTCTAGCCCTTCTTCTATCTTTCTTTATGTAGATCATTGAGGATCGAGGATCGAGGGAGGACATATAAACGCTGCTTGAGAGGGACCCACAGTAAATACTTTAAAAGTTGTATGTAGATAGTCTAATTAATGTTGATAGATAGAATGTTTAATGGATGTTGATAGGCAGATTGTTTAATAGATATTGATTGACAGTTTAATGGGTGGATGAGTGAATGGTCTGAAGAAGATGAATGGATAGAAGGTTGGATGGAATGTGCCTTATATTCTTGTTAAGAGAGACACTGATACAGCTCTCTGAGAGTAGTTGACACAGGTGTAATCAATTTAACTGGCTAGTCTTAAGAGAGCCAGAGTATCTTAAAGCCTGAGACAGAGTAAATAATTTAAAAGTTGAATGTAGATAGTCTAATTAATGTTGATAGACAGAGAGTTTAATGGATGTTAGACAGATTGTTTAATAGATGTTGATAGACAGTTTAATGGGTGGATGAGTGAATGGTCTGAAGAAGATGAATGGATAGAATGTTGGATGGAATGTGCCTTATATTCTTGTAGAATGGAGAGACACAGCTCTCTACTGAGAGTAGTGGATACAGATACAGGTGTAATCAATTTAACTGGCTAGTCTTAAGAGAGCCAGCCTGAGACAGAGTAGATTGTTTAAAAGTTCAATGTAGAGCGTCTAATTGATGTTGTTGATAGGCAGACTGTTTAGAATGGGTGGATGAGTGAATGGTTTGAAGAAGATGAATGGATATAAAGTTGGATGGAATTAGGAGGACTTATTTTGATACTGTTGTGCGCAGAGGATACAGGGGAACAGAATATGTAGTCTTCAGAGAGGAGCCTGAGAGAAACTGACAGTTGGTGCCCAGGTGGCTGACCAGCTGGGGTAACATTCTAATTGCTGCCGTGATGTCATAATGAGCAATGTTAAGTCTATGGGGGAAATGGTGATAGTTTTTAACTAATAGTTTAAAAAGTATAAAAGTTACAAAGTTGAAAAATATAAAGCACATATGGCATAAGCAAGACCTACGCAACAAAGTTTGAATGAAGTTTCTACGTTAAACGGTTGAAGCTGAATTGCGAGCGTTAGAAGAAGAAGTTTAACTAGAAATGCAATTCCAAGGAATTACCAGTGCATGAAAATGCAAAAATAGATAGATAGTGTAGATATGGTTACTAAGGTGTAGCTAGGGTAAACATGGTGGTTGCATAGTTTACAGAGAGTTGATAGTGTGAAGGTAGACAGTTTAAAGATGAAACATTCCAGTTCTAACTTAACTAATGAATTCTATTCATGTTAAAATGTTGATTAGCTAACTTAGCTAATGATTTCTAGCAGTTACGTTAAAAATGCTAATTATGCTAGCAATGCTAACTTTACTAACAATGCTAACCAGGTTGATTAGCTAACTTAACCGATGATTTCTAGCGGTAATGCTAAAAATGCTAACTATGCTAACAATGCTAAATCTGCTAATAATGCTAACCAGGTTGATTAGCTAACTTAGTTGATGATTTTTTGCAGTTATGCTAAAAATGCTAACTATGCTAATTATGCTAACTATGCTAACCATGCTAACTAGATAACTTGCTAGTGAGGACTTTTATTTTGAAACATTTGTTGCTAGAATATCCATGGTGGCCACTATCAGGAAACAAGAAGTTACTGCAGTATAATCATGTTGGTTGCTATGGAAACGGTCATAAACGCTTAATTTTAATGGTTGCTATGTTGGTTGCTAGGTACATGGAGGTTTCATGTAGTTGACTGGAGGCATAGTGGATGATAACTGACAGTTGGAATGGTTGAACAGTTCAATAGTTGAGTAGTTTCAATGGTTAAATGATTTAATAGTGTATTATTACAGTGAGGACTTTTATTTTGAAACAGTTGTGGACAGAGGAAACAGTAACAGGATATGTAGTCTTCAGAGAGACTGTATGCTTAAAGCCAGAGAAACTGACAGTTGGTGCCCAGGTGGCCGGCCACCTGGCATAAGATTCTAATTGCTGCCGTGATGTCATAATGAGCAATGTTAAGTCTATGGGGGAAATTGTAATAGTTTTTAACTAATAGTTTAAAAAGTATAAAAGTTACAAAGTTGAAAAATACAAAGCACACATCGCGTAAGTAAGACCTACGCGACATAGTTTGAATGGAGTTTCTACGTTAAGCGGTTGATGCTGAATTGCGTGCGTTAGAAGAAGAACTAGAAATGCAATTCCAAGGAATTACCAGTGCATGAAAATGCTAAAAAAGATAGATAATGTAGATATGGTTACTAAGGTGTAGCTAGGGTAAACATGGTGGTTGCATAGTTTACAGAGAGTTGATAGTGTGAAGGTAGACAGTTTAAAGATGAAACATTCCAGTTCTAACTTAACTAATGATTTCTATTCATGTTAAAATGTTGATTAGCTAACTTAGCTAATGATTTCTAGCAGTTAAGCTAAAAATGCTAATTATGCTAGCAATGCTAACTTTACTAACAATGCTAACCAGGTTGATTAGCTAACTTATCGATGATTTCTAGCAGTAATGTTAAAAATGCTAACTATGCTAACAATGCTAAATTTGCTGACAATGCTAACCAGGTTGATTAGCTAACTTAGTTGATGATTTTTTGCAGTTATGCTAAAAATGCTAACTATGTTAACAATGTTAACTATGCTAACTAGCTAACTAGCTAACTTGCTAGTGAGGACTTTTATTTTGAAACATTTGTTGCTAGGGTATCCATGGTGGCCACTATCAGGAAACAAGAAGTTACTGCAGTATAATCATGTTGGTTGCTATGGAAACGGTTATAAACACTTAATTTTAATGGTTGCTATGTTGGTTGCTAGGTACATGGAGGTTTCATGTAGTTGACTGGAGGCATAGTTGATGATAACTGACAGTTGGAATGGTTGAACATTTCAATAGTTGAGTAGTTTCAATGGTTAAATGATTTAATAGTGTATAATTGCAGTGAGGACCTTTATTTTGAAACAGTTGTAGACAGAGGAAGTAGTGAAACAGGATCTGTAGTCTTAATGAGATTGTATGCTTAAAGCCTGAGACAGAAGGTGCCTCTCATAGCGTTTACGCGTCCTCTCTCGCTCCTCACTGATCTACATAAAGAATGATGGAGCGGCAACAATGGGATAGTCTAGCCCTTCTTCTATCTTTCTTTATGTAGATCATTGAGGATCGAGGAGCGAGGGAGGACATATAAACGCTGCTTGAGAGGGACCCACAGTAAATACTTTAAAAGTTGTATGTAGATAGTCTAATTAATGTTGATAGACAGAATGTTTAATGGATGTTGATAGGCAGATTGTTTAATAGATATTGATTGACAGTTTAATGGGTGGATGAGTGAATGGTCTGAAGAAGATGAGTGGATAGAAGGTTGGATGGAATGTGCCTTATATTCTTGTTAAGAGAGACACTGATACAGCTCTCTGAGAGTAGTTGACACAGGTGTAATCAATTTAACTGGCTAGTCTTAAGAGTGCCAGAGTACTCTTAAAGCCTGAGACAGAGTAAATAATTTAAAAGTTGAATGTAGATAGTCTAATTAATGTTTAATTTAAAGTTTAATGGATGTTGATAGACAGATTGTTTAATAGATGTTGATAGACAGTTTAATGGGTGGATGAGTGAATGGTCTGAAGAAGATGAATGGATAGAATGTTGGATGGAATGTGCCTTATATTCTTGTAGAATGGAGAGACACAGCTCTCTACTGAGAGTAGTGGATACAGATACAGGTGTAATCAATTTAACTGGCTAGTCTTAAGAGAGCCAGCCTGAGACAGAGTAGATTGTTTAAAAGTTCAATGTAGAGCGTCTAATTGATGTTGTTGATAGGCAGACTGTTTAGAATGGGTGGATGAGTGAATGGTTTGAAGAAGATGAATGGATATAAAGTTGGATGGAATTAGGAGGACTTATTTTGATACTGTTGTGCGCAGAGGATACAGGGGAACAGAATATGTAGTCTTCAGAGAGGAGCCTGAGAGAAACTGACAGTTGGTGCCCAGGTGGCTGACCAGCTGGGGTAACATTCTAATTGCTGCCGTGATGTCATAATGAGCAATGTTAAGTCTATGGGGGAAATGGTGATAGTTTTTAACTAATAGTTTAAAAAGTATAAAAGTTACAAAGTTGAAAAATATAAAGCACATATGGCATAAGCAAGACCTACGCAACAAAGTTTGAATGAAGTTTCTACGTTAAACGGTTGAAGCTGAATTGCGAGCGTTAGAAGAAGAAGTTTAATAACTAGAAATGCAATTCCAAGGAATTACCAGTGCATGAAAATGCAAAAATAGATAGATAATGTAGATATGGTTACTAAGGTGTAGCTAGGGTAAACATGGTGGTTGCATAGTTTACAGAGAGTTGATAGTGTGAAGGTAGACAGTTTAAAGATGAAACATTCCAGTTCTAACTTAACTAATGATTTCTATTCATGTTAAAATGTTGATTAGCTAACTTAGCTAATGATTTCTAGCAGTTACGCTAAAAATGCTTATTATGCTAGCAATGCTAACTTTACTAACAATGCTAACCAGGTTGATTAGCTAACTTAACCGATGATTTCTAGCAGTTATGCTAAAAATGCTAACTATGTTAACAATGCTAACTATGCTAACTAGCTAACTTGCTAGTGAGGACTTTTATTTTGAAACATTTGTTGCTAGGGTATCCATGGTGGCCACTATCAGGAAACAAGAAGTTACTGCAGTATAATCATGTTGGTTGCTATGGAAACGGTCATAAACGCTTAATTTTAATGGTTGCTATGTTGGTTGCTAGGTACATGGAGGTTTCATGTAGTTGACTGGAGGCATAGTGGATGATAACTGACAGTTGGAATGGTTGAACAGTTCAATAGTTGAGTAGTTTCAATGGTTAAATGATTTAATAGTGTATTATTGCAGTGAGGACCTTTATTTTGAAACAGTTGTGGACAGAGGAAGTAGTGAAACAGGATCTGTAGTCTTAATGAGATTGTATGCTTAAAGCCTGAGACAGAAGGTGCCTCTCATAGCGTTTACGCGTCCTCTCTCGCTCCTCACTGATCTACATAAAGAATGATGGAGCGGCAACAATGGGATAGTCTAGCCCTTCTTCTATCTTTCTTTATGTAGATCATTGAGGATCGAGGAGCGAGGGAGGACATATAAACGCTGCTTGAGAGGGACCCACAGTAAATACTTTAAAAGTTGTATGTAGATAGTCTAATTAATGTTGATAGATAGAATGTTTAATGGATGTTGATAGGCAGATTGTTTTATATTGATTGACAGTTTAATGGGTGGATGAGTGAATGGTCTGAAGAAGATGAATGGATAGAAGGTTGGATGGAATGTGCCTTATATTCTTGTTAAGAGAGACACTGATACAGCTCTCTGAGAGTAGTTGACACAGGTGTAATCAATTTAACTGGCTAGTCTTAAGAGAGCCAGAGTAGGCCTACTCTTAAAGCCTGAGACAGAGTAAATAATTTAAAAGTTGAATGTAGATAGTCTAATTAATGTTGATAGACAGAGAGTTTAATGGATGTTGATAGACAGATTGTTTAATAGATGTTGATAGACAGTTTAATGGGTGGATGAGTGAATGGTCTGAAGAAGATGAATGGATAGAATGTTGGATGGAATGTGCCTTATATTCTTGTAGAATGGAGAGACACAGCTCTCTACTGAGAGTAGTGGATACAGATACAGGTGTAATCAATTTAACTGGCTAGTCTTAAGAGAGCCAGCCTGAGACAGAGTAGATTGTTTAAAAGTTCAATGTAGAGCGTCTAATTGATGTTGTTGATAGGCAGACTGTTTAGAATGGGTGGATGAGTGAATGGTTTGAAGAAGATGAATGGATATAAAGTTGGATGGAATTAGGAGGACTTATTTTGATACTGTTGTGCACAGAGGATACAGGGGAACAGAATATGTAGTCTTCAGAGAGGAGCCTGAGAGAAACTGACAGTTGGTGCCCAGGTGGCTGACCAGCTGGGGTAACATTCTAATTGCTGCCGTGATGTCATAATGAGCAATGTTAAGTCTATGGGGGAAATGGTGATAGTTTTTAACTAATAGTTTAAAAAGTATAAAAGTTACAAAGTTGAAAAATACAAAGCACATATGGCATAAGCAAGACCTACGCAACAAAGTTTGAATGAAGTTTCTACGTTAAACGGTTGAAGCTGAATTGCGAGCGTTAGAAGAAGAAGTTTAATAACTAGAAATGCAATTCCAAGGAATTACCAGTGCATGAAAATGCAAAAATAGATAGATAATGTAGATATGGTACCAAGGTGTAGCTAGGGTAAACATGGTGGTTGCATAGTTTACAGAGAGTTGATACTGTGAAGGTAGACAGTTTAAAGATGAAACATTCCAGTTCTAACTTAACTAATGCTTTCTATTCATGTTAAAATGTTGATTAGCTAACTTAGCTAATGATTTCTAGCAGTTATGCTAAAAATGCTTATTATGCTAGCAATGCTAACTTTACTAACAATGCTAACCAGGTTGATTAGCTAACTTAACCGATGATTTCTAGCAGTAATGTTAAAAATGCTAACTATGCTAACAATGCTAAATTTGCTAACAATGCTAACCAGGTTGATTAGCTAACTTAGTTGATGATTTTTTGCAGTTATGCTAAAAATGCTAACTATGCTAACAATGCTAACTATGCTAACCATGCTAACTAGCTAACTTGCTAGTGAGGACTTTTATTTTGAAACATTTGTTGCTAGGGTATCCATGGTGGCCACTATCAGGAAACAATAAGTTACTGCAGTATAATCATGTTGGTTGCTATGGAAACGGTCATAAACACTTAATTTTAATGGTTGCTATGTTGGTTGCTAGGTACATGGAGGTTTCATGTAGTTGACTGGAGGCATAGTGGATGATAACTGACAGTTGGAATGGTTGAACAGTTCAATAGTTGAGTAGTTTCAGTGGTATTATTGCAGTGAGGACCTTTATTTTGAAACAGTTGTGGACAGAGGAAGTAGTGAAACAGGATCTGTAGTCTTAATGAGATTGTATGCTTAAAGCCTGAGACAGAAGGTGCCCCTCATATAGCGTTTATGCGTCCTCTCTCGCTCCTCACTGATCTACATAAAGAATGATGGAGCGGCAACAATGGGATAGTCTAGCCCTTCTTCTATCTTTCTTTATGTAGATCATTGAGGATCGAGGAGCGAGGGAGGACATATAAACGCTGCTTGAGAGGGACCCACAGTAAATACTTTAAAAGTTGTATGTAGATAGTCTAATTAATGTTGATAGACAGAATGTTTAATGGATGTTGATAGGCAGATTGTTTAATAGATATTGATTGACAGTTTAATGGGTGGATGAGTGAATGGTCTGAAGAAGATGAATGGATAGAAGGTTGGATGGAATGTGCCTTATATTCTTGTTAAGAGAGACACTGATACAGCTCTCTGAGAGTAGTTGATACAGGTGTAATCAATTTAACTGGCTAGTCTTAAGAGAGACAGAGTGTAGCCTACTCTTAAAGCCTGAGACAGAGTAAATAATTTAAAAGTTGAATGTAGATAGTCTAATTAATGTTGATAGACAGAGAGTTTAATGGATGTTGATAGACAGATTGTTTAATAGATGTTGATAGACAGTTTAATGGGTGGATGAGTGAATGGTCTGAAGAAGATGAATGGATAGAATGTTGGATGGAATGTGCCTTATATTCTTGTAGAATGGAGAGACACAGCTCTCTACTGAGAGTAGTGGATACAGATACAGGTGTAATCAATTTAACTGGCTAGTCTCAAGAGAGCCAGCCTGAGACAGAGTAGATTGTTTAAAAGTTCAATGTAGAGCGTCTAATTGATGTTGTTGATAGGCAGACTGTTTAGAATGGGTGGATGAGTGAATGGTTTGAAGAAGATGAATGGATATAAAGTTGGATGGAATTAGGAGGACTTATTTTGATACTGTTGTGCGCAGAGGATACAGGGGAACAGAATATGTAGTCTTCAGAGAGGAGCCTGAGAGAAACTGACAGTTGGTGCCCAGGTGGCCGGCCACCTGGCATAAGATTCTAATTGCTGCCGTGATGTCATAATGAGCAATGTTAAGTCTATGGGGGAAATGGTAATAGTTTTTAACTAATAGTTTAAAAAGTATAAAAGTTACAAAGTTGAAAAATACAAAGCACACATCGCGTAAGTAAGACCTACGCGACATAGTTTGAATGGAGTTTCTACGTTAAGCGGTTGAAGCTGAATTGCGTGCGTTAGAAGAAGAACTAGAAATGCAATTCCAAGGAATTACCAGTGCATGAAAATGCAAAAATAGATAGATAATGTAGATATGGTTACTAAGGTGTAGCTAGGGTAAACATGGTGGTTGCATAGTTTACAGAGAGTTGATAGTGTGAAGGTAGACAGTTTAAAGCTGAAACATTCCAGTTCTAACTTAACTAATGATTTCTATTCATGTTAAAATGTTGATTAGCTAACTTAGCTAATGATTTCTAGCAGTTATGCTTAAAATGCTAACTATGCTAGCAATGCTAACTATGGTAACAATGCTAACTTAAACTAACAATGCTAACCAGGTTGATTAGCTAACTTAACTGATGAATTCTAGCAATAATGCTAAAAATGCTAACTATGCTAAAATTGCTAACAATGCTAACCAGGTTGATTAGCTAACTTAGTTGATGTTTTTTGCAGTTATGCTAAAAATGCTAACTATGCTAACAATGCTAACTATGCTAACTAGCTAACTTGCTACTGAGGACTTTTATTTTGAAACATTTGTTGCTAGGGTATCCATGGTGGCCACTATCAGGAAACAAGAAGTTACTGCAGCATAATCATGTTGGTTGCTATGGAAAAGGTCATAAACGCTTAATTTTAATGGTTGGTATGTTGGTTGCTAGGTACATGGAGGTTTCGTGTAGTTGACTGGAGGCATAGTTGATAACTGACAGTTGGAATGGTTGAACAGTTAAATAGTTGAGTAGTTACAATGGTTAAATGATTTAATAGTGTATTATTGCAGTGATGACCTTTATTTTGAAACAGTTGTGGACAGATGAAGTAGTGAAACAGGATCTGTAGTCTTAATGAGATTGTATGCTTAAAGCCTGAGACAGAAGGTGCCTCTCATATAGCGTTTACGCGCCCTCTCTCGCTCCTCGATCCTCACTGATCTACATAAAGAATGATGGAGCGGCAACAATGGGATAGTCTAGGCCTTTTTCTATCTTTCTTTATGTAGATCATTGAGGATCGAGGAGCGAGGGAGGACATATAAACGCTGCTTGAGAGGCACCCACAGTAAATACTTTGAAAGTTGTATGTAGATAGTCTAATTAATGTTGATAGACAGAGAGTTTAATGGGCGTTGATAGGCAGATTGTTTAATAGATGTTGATAGACAGTTTAATGGGTGGATGAGTGAATGGTCTGAAGAAGATGAATGGATAGAAAGTTGGATGGAATGTGCCTTATATTCTTGTAGAATGGAGATACACAGCTCTCTACTGAGAGTAGCGGATACAGATACAGGTGTAATCAATTTAACTGGCTAGTCTTTAGAGAGCCAGAGACAGAGTAGATTGTTTAAAAGTTGAATATAGATCGTCTAATTGATGTTGATAGGCAGACTGTTTAGAATGGGTGGATGAGTGAATGGTTTGAAGAAGATGAATGGATAGAAAGTTGGATGGAATTAGGAAGACTTATATTGATACTGTTGATAGAGGGGAACAGAACATGTAGTCTCAAGAGAGCCAGTTAAAGCCTGAGAGAGAGAGAGAGAGCTGCTGCACCTGGACTGGCCACCTGGCGTAACATTCTAATTGCTGCCGTGATGTCATAATGAGCAATGTTAAGTCTATGAGGAAATAGCTCAATGTTAAATCTATGGCGAAATCGTTTTTTAATTCATAGTTTAAAAAGTATAACAGTTACAAAGTTAAAAAATACAAAGCACACATGGCATAAGCGAGACCTACGCAACAAAGTTTGAATGAAGTTTCTACGTTAAACGGTTCAAGCTGAATTGCGTGCGTTAGAAGAAGAATAAAAAGCCTAGGAAGAACAGTACAGTGCATTTTCATGCACTGTAATAATAAGAAGTTGAAGCCTAGGAAGAACAGTACAGTGCATTTTCATGCACTGTAATAAGAAGCCTAGGAAGAACAGTACAGTGCATTTTCATGCACTGTAATAATAAGAAGAATAGGAAGAACAGTACAGTGCATTTTCATGCACTGTAATAATAAGAAGTTGAAGCCTAGGAAGAACAGTACAGTGCATTTTCATGCACTGTAATAATAAGAAGAATAGGAAGAACAGTACAGTGCATTTTCATGCACTGTAATAAGAAGAAGAAGAAGACCGAGGAAGAACAGTACAGTGCATTTTCATGCACTGTAATAAGAAGAAGAAGAAGACCGAGGAAGAACAGTACAGTGCATTTTCATGCACTGTAATAAGAAGACTTGGAATAACAGTACAGTGCATTTTCATGCACTGTAATAAGAAAAAGCCTAGGAAGAACAGTACAGTGCATTTTCATGCACTGTAATAATAAGAAGAATAGGAAGAACAGTACAGTGCATTTTCATGCACTGTAATAATAAAAAGTTGAAGTTGAAGTTGAAGCCTAGGAAGAACAGTACAGTGCATTTTCATGCACTGTAATAATAAGAAGTTGCGGAAGAAGACTTGGAAGAACAGTATAGTGCATTTTCATGCACTATAATAAGAAACCTAGGAAGAACAATATAGTGCATTTTCATGCACTATAATAACCCCACATCAACACTATATCCTCACAACACAAGATATTGGCATGGTTTTATTTCAGTTAGCCTATTAGCTGGTTTGAATTGCATTGAGCTCAACGAGAATGAAAATAAAACCATGCCAATCTGTCAGCATGTGTTCCTGGAGAACTTCAGAAATGGGCCTAATTGAGACATGCGGAGGCAACCTTGTGAATAATCAGTGAAAGGTGGTGATTTCCATATATTTGGGTCTGAATTGAAGCTGTCCTGTTTACGGTTTACTGTGAGGATACAATTCCCAAGGACTAAATGATAAAAACGATTTAATTAAAAATGTAACCAAAAAATAAACAAAAATGTTATCCTGCTCATCGGACACTCAAACTAAATCGCCTGGGAAGGAAACCATGAAATCAACAAGGCTTGAAAGTTACTATTATGTTATTGTAACAGTGGATTGGTCTAACGTTCTTGTCAACTTTTACGCAATGTCTCCAAAATCTCTCCAGAGTGTCTCCAAATGCTCCAGCAAATGTAATTTCCTGAGGACGTTAAATGAATACGGCTCTCTTCTCTACAATGCAACTATGAATGCACATTAAATATCTACTTTTCATTTTGGACAAAATCATTTTAATCTATTTTGCTTTTTCATCAGCTTGTTTGTAAAGCATTCAAAAATGTCTATGAATTTAGTATAACTTTGTTTGTCCACTGTCTTTCTTTCACACATTCACACATACAGGGAGGGACACATACGGAAAAGTAAGTGATTTGAATGACACTGTCTGTGTTTATGTGTGTGTCTATGTTTGTATCAGGGAAAGAGCAAAGGAAAAAACAGAATCTTACACAGTTCAATAGAAGCTCAAGTTATGCAACTCCAACTGATATCAGTTGTATTGTTTTTATTCTTCATATATTTTGTTTTTGCAGAAGATTCACACAGTTTCAGAATTATAAATATTATTTTCTGTCTTGGATGTAACAGCAACAATATATTCATATAAATGTATTCACATCTGATTTATATTGATCTGAATCCACAAAATTATGGATGGCAGCCTGTTTTCTGTTCGCCACTAAGAGACAGTTACAAGGTACTTTACATAAACCATGCCAGTCACAAGAGCAGAAAGTTGCAAAACCCATACAAACCACACAACGAGGATAAACAACGTTAAAATACTTCTGATCACATTAGACATGTTTTTTTTCCTGAGGTGACAGCATTAGATTTCAGCACTTAAATTACCATCTATATTGAACAGCTGGACTCTTGGAGCAATGCTTTCAAATGTGAACTATTGACTGAGCTGTTCTAAATATATTCAGTGAACAATACGTGGTGACTGACTTGATGTTTACTGCTCAACAGAAAGGCCATGGATCTGGACAGATTCTTTACGCTCATCTTTAATGTTTCCCACAACAATCATAACACGCAGACACATACTTGCCAACTTATTGCTAACTGTTGACCTCACAGACCATGCACAACAGAGATAGCCTGACAAGCCAGACCCACATTTGCTGCCGCTAGGGGCGTCTAGATTTCTAGGCTACAACAGAGAGGGAATATCAATGTTTGCATATTTAGTTTCAACTGTTTGATAATAGATTAAAACTATTTGATAAAAGATGTCCTATTACAAACAGAAAATAAGCTTCTTTTTAGAAGCAGAAGAAGGGGAAAGACGAGACCATGACAATTAAAAATGGAAATCTGGTTAGCAAATCCTTCAGATATGCCCCTTACAAGCAGAGCAACAAACCAATGAAATTCAGTCATGAAGATGAAGTTAGCTGAAGGATCCACCAATGGATTTGACTATTATGGCTGCTGTCCTCTTATATCATTCAGCATCTCATCGTTACAATATAACAAAACAGCGTATGATTATCTTAGTATTCCTGCTGGCAGTGTTAAAGACTAAAGTAATAAGAGATGCCCAAGATATGACTATAGCTGTAATATAGATGGAATTATGTCAGTTTGATTAAAAACAACACAATACTGTATATTTACCCTGTCCTGTCATCTTCAATTTATCTGAAAAGGTTTTGACCAGTGGAATATTAATTAGAAATTTTAACTGAAAGTCTTTTTCACCATATTTCTGAGGACAACACCAGACACTAAGTTGTGGCCCTTTGTTTTTTTGAGGCACATAATCATAGGCTAATTATCATAATTTATCTTTTGCAAAGGTTCTCAGTTGGAATGAGATTATTAGTACCTCAACAAAGAGATTTCAACATGTGTGTATTCATCAGTTCAGTAAAATTCACAAGGCACACTAAATGAAACAGCTCAAATACAATAAACAATATCAATATTAAAAAAAAAAAAAAAAACAATTCTTGAGACATGGGACAAAACATAACAATTTGTATACTGAACATATACTATTCTATATAGAATTTTTGATAGAACCTCCCAACTTTCGTATTTTTTAATTGTATGTCCCTTTTTTGCTTTTTTAGGTCAACACAGTCAGACATCAAAAATACAAAATCATATATGTGTTCCAAGCGCAAACTTATTGGGAGAAAACGAACATTTTACCTGGATCATTGGCTATGACCTACAAGTCATTAACAAACATGAATTAACATGATAACAAATAAACAAACTGAGCGATATTTAGTCAATTCAATAATTTAACTTTGTCTTAAAACAAGGACATTATCCTTATGAATGATGAATACTGAAATAAAATCTCATGGAGTTGCCATCTGACAATTTGTTCGCCACAACTGACTTCAGTCCAGGTTTTTGTTGGTCACTTTCTGTTGCCTTACTGTAATAGCACATAGTAATGCATCAAGAAGGCACCTGAACAAGAACAGCATGCCATGCAGAGATAGACTCTAATGTATTTGCTACTGTAGGTGACATGTGGCAAGTGGTCCTTCAGAGTGACAACTGCCCCCTGATACTGCCTAATAATTGATCACATCGAATGCCTGAATGTGATGACAAAATGTGCAGTGACGAATGTGATACTTTTCATTGAGTTCTTCATAAAAATATATATATTTATATAGTTATATAAATATAACTTTTATACTAAATACTTGAATGCTAATATGATTGAAAACTTAGTATGTGGACACTCTGAGAAGTCACAAACTTGATATGATGATGATGACGATAATAATAATATTAGGCTACTAATAATAATAATGCAGAGGAAAGAGGAAAATTGTCTTAAGTACCTTACACATCCTTCATAACAGTTACAACAAAAATATATGACATGCTTTGTCCCATGTCTCTAGAATGACTGACACACAAAGCAACATGAAAAATAAAAAGATTATAGTCATTGTCGCAGTAGTCAGTAGTTACAGTATGCTCTTACTTTCAATGACTATTGATGCTATTTCCAGATAATATCTGATATGACCTTTCAACAAAGTACAATATGGTACACAGGTTAAACAACACACATTGTATCACCAGACATCAAAACAATAATGTTCAAATCTTACATTTGGCAATTAAATAAATTAATAAATATACTAAAACAGGAGGAGCTGTATATATCAATGCAGCTATTCGACAGACAGTTTTAAAAATAAACTTTCTTCAGTTCCATAGCCACAGGCACACTACATGGAGCATGGGAACATGGAGTAGAGCATTCAAAGCATCAAAACATCAATGAAATGAAATGAAACTGATACAAATCCTTATTTAATACTTGACTCCAGTGCAGTTTTCAAGAAGTGCTTAGAACTCTTGGTTGATACTAGGTTAATAGGGTAAAAATTAAGGTACACTTTGTTTGACCTTCAATATGGTTTCACAATTTCATCTGATGTAGCTGAAGGTTCTACTAGAAAAGGAAAACCAAAGAAGAGGATTCATGGCATCAGAGGCAAACTGAGCAGAGCTGAGCAGGCAGTTGGGAGTTTGTGTACAGTAGTTGTAGGTGTGACTACACATTAGTACTACTATTTGGCAACAGTGCTGTATGAAGCCATAACAAAAAACCGTCTGACTATCACTGGCAATGTGAAGTGGCAATGTGATGCAGCAATACTGTAGTTCATTCAATTGATCCCATCAAGGAATGCCTATACAGTCGTGGTTACACTCATCATGAACTTTAATGGCATGGCAATATTGGGATAGCAATGATTTCTATGTGAGCATTCGTCTTCTGAGGCAGAATGATTATAGAACATACATTTTAATTATAATGCACAAATATATTCAGTGGTGCTGAAAAATGTCTTACATTTGCTGGGCAAAGGCTGTCATTGATTACAGCTGGTAACTTCTTCTATGTCTACAGTCAAGTAAGTGGACTATGGACTGAAAGGCTGTTGTCCAAGAGAGAAGTCCTCTGTATAGCCTGAAGCCATGGACAGTTGGGTATTCCAATTCCAACAGGACAACAACTCTAAGCACACACAAAAGCTGGTTTTGGAATCGGTAAAACAGGCTGTTTATCGTCTGAAATTGGCTTCCCAAAGTCCCGATCTCAACAAAAAAAAAGCATGGTCCCTTCAGCAATCAGACTCCTGAACTCCTGCAACTCTATGTATTTATGTACTTCTACTAACCACGCCCAAGCCTGAATCCGGTTCACTCCTGACTCTAGTTCATTTCTCACTGAGATTACAGTCTAGAAACCCTGTTGGTGTAAAGGTGTTAAGCTTTGTTTTAGGATGGGCCGGTCCACAACCAGAGGGGGTCACTGTAGTAATATTTGAGCTAGAAGCAATACTAAGAATTAGTAGAAGCAACACCAGCAGACATTTATGAAATGAAGCCAGAGCAAGAATTATGGGTTAATCTTTACTTGAAGCTATCTATATGAGTGACATGACACTGTCAGGAATGTGTCATAAACAAACAACACGTCTATAAATAATAATAAGCAAAATAAATAAATAAACAAGTCATACAAATGTATGACATAATGCTTCTGTCAATGAGTGTCATTTGTTTTTTGTCATGACAAGTTAGGGTTAGGGTTCATGTGTCATGACAATGTCATGTCACTCTTATGTAGATTCTTTCAAGTAAAGTGTTACCTAATAATGTTTAAATGTATACAGAAAACAGGGACAGGGTAAGGACAGGGTTTGCAAAAAGGTATTATCAGCTTGCACTGGTCCAATGTTTTCAAAATGTACCCAAAGTCTACACACAATGCAACGAACGGAAACAGTGTACAGACTACAGACTCACAGAGTAAATGGGTCTGGGGAAACCAGCCTGATCCTGCCCCAGAAAAAAGGAATGGTACATAGAAATTACTGACAACCCGGGGGGGTGGTGGTGGGGAAAAAAAAAAAAGAAATTACTGACAACCCAATATTGCCATAGCTTTTATGTTCATGATGACCATATGTAAACTGATCACAACTGCATAGAGTGGTACCCATAGACTCAATAGCATAGATAGATACCGCAGAAATCGAGCACTGGAGGCCAGATGGGGTTCAGGTAGCGCTTCATTGATCAGGAAGTGAAAATTATTCTAATTTTGTTCAACTAGTTTAACCCAAGTCCCTTGTCTTAACAGAGAGTGGTGGGTAGAACATGAATATCTGATTGTCTATACACATGCTTGCATAGTGAACAAGACAGCCATGGCACAATATGAACTAAATGGAGGTGGGAGTAATAACTGAAATCAAGCCAAACGGGAGATGGATGAAGATAGGAAGAGTATTTCAAATCTTTGGCTAAAAGCAGGGAAAGGCAGGGGTCATGGGTGCCATGGGTGTCATGGGTGTGTCGCCCGTTAGCTTCTGTTTTCAACACACTTCTAGTCCACAACTGAACAGGTTCTCCTCAGACTGGGAACTCACAGAATACCAAACTCATATCTGTTTCCATGAGACTAAACAAAAACCAGAAAATAAATGACCCTTTGTAAGAACTCTTCTTCTTAAATGTCATGTATGTGTAAATGCAAAGAGCAGCCTTAGTCCTAGCAGTGGTTATACAATATATATGGAAATGACAGAGGTATATGGAACATCTTTCCCTTGAGGGTACAAGCAACAGCTATCAGATCACAGTTCCGCAAGGACTACGCTTTCAGTATTTTTCACCAGCACAAAACATCTAACCAGCGACAGATTGATCCACTATCAGTCATCAAAAGGCATGGGCAAGTAATCAGCCATTACTCAGAAAGGTTCATTTTGGGTCAGAAAGTTACATTTGGATTGTTTCCTTGTATCCCTTCCTTTCAGCACTACCATCAACCCCAACAATAAGTGTAAGTCAGCAAGAGAAATCTTTGAGAAGTGGCAGGATGAGATACTGTATGTTATTTTGGTATAGTTGCTAAGGACATCACGTGAGCGTCGCTGAGCAGTCGTCATGATACGCAGTATCCAGCGGTATTCCACAACCCAAGCAGAGCCAGCTGGAGCAGCACAAGGAGCCACATAGAAGGACTCAGGCCAGACACTCCACCACAGTCAACATCTTGCTCCTGTTGTAACCAGCACACAAAGAACCATCATGATGCAGTACATGTCAATTTCAAGTGAAGAGAACTTTGTTGTACAGCAACTGCCTCTACTGTATATCATATTCATAAGGAACAAAACCCTAAACAGAAGTATTGTATACACATCCTGATCTTGTAATTGTATTGTCAATGTTTTTGTCCATTAATGTTCCACAAGCAGCCAAAGCAAAGATTAGATCTTTCATGGTTAAATAGATAATGACGTTTTTTCAGTTAGGGAGGAAATTCAGAAAGCAGCAAAGCATAAGAGGAGTCTACAGGAATAGGAAGCAGACAGATAACAGAAGAATGAAAAGAGTGGGATAGACCATAGAAAATGACAAAGATGTTAAAGATGTACTGATATCAGGCAAGATGAGATCTTAGAAGTCAACAGGAGAATAAAAAAGAGGAAGAGAAGAAGAGTAAAGGTGAGCCAGCAACTGACCCGAAAGAGGACATGAACAGTGGCAGCAGTAATATGAGAAGAGAAAAGGCCAGTGGACAGCCAGCATTCGTCCTGCACCTGGCCTCATCCTATCAATAAACAGCAGGCAACAATCCAGAGATAGACACACACAGAGACAAAGAGAGAGAGAGAGATAATCATGCAGCAAAACACTGGGCTGTCAGCAGTTATGTGACACATTAAAAGTGAATGGAAAGACAGATACAAAGCAAGTCAGTAATGTTAGAGAGGCGCTGAGACAAATGAGCACCCTAACAGTATTGGGAACGCAAATGTGTGCAAGAGTCACAGAAAAGATAAACACTGTCAGTGAGTAAGAGCCTAAAATGCACAGGTATGGAGGCCTAGACAGAGACCTGAGACATAAGGGGCCCTTGTGAGAGTGTTGGCTTGAGAATGGCTGTCAGTAATGATGGAATGTGCGCTAATGTTAATTACAAGCCAAAGCTAGTATGGGATGCAGAAGAGTGCTAACCTCTGCCAAACGCCTCACGCCTCTGTCAAGGAAGAAATTATTTCACCTGTTTGCTTGCTACAATTGGTTTGTAGCAATACGCACAATAATACAATGGGCCACGGAGGAACCCACCAAATTGTGGTCCTGTGTTGACTAACTGCCTAAGGGCCATTATCTCCCGTTCTTGTGTAAGTCCTTTTTCCCGTTCCTCTAGTTACACTTTTAAGCTACAGTATGCACATTCTCTTAGGCACTCCAATCATGGCCACAGTATGTACTAAAAAGGTGTGCCTTATTTAAAATAGTACAAGACTAGGTCTCAACCCAACCGTTAATGAGTTTTTAAATGTTCCATCACATGCGGTTCAGGGCCTCTGTTAAAATGTATTAGCATATTGCATGTATGATGTTGACAATGCTCGCTGTGTGAAACGACATAAAAAAATCTGGAAAAAACCTCTCTTGGAAAAGGAAGAGAGAGAGACTTACACTTGAATTGTTGTCGAAGCATGCATCTGGACCTTTCCTGTAGCGTGGATTCAGGGCTAGTTCACAGGGGTCTGGACCAGGGGCTACGGACATTTGCTCAAGAAATACACACGAATATACAATAATCTGAACTAAAATGTTGTAGATCCTAAATTAGGAAAACTAGCCAAAAATTACAAGTGAGAAATTAACAAGAGACACTTTACTAAAACTTGTAGGGACAAAGGTAACATTTCTGACACATCTGACATTTAACTGTTCATGACAGTTATTTGTCTTACTGTAAATATAGACAATTCTTTGAATGAACGCTGCATATTTTGATGAAGGATACAGGGCTTCTTCCCTTGGCTGAAAGGTTTTTGGTCACATGACATGCAGTTCAGCTTGGTCTCAGCAATAACAAACACAAGGTTGGTCCCAAAAAGTTTCTCTGCATAGAATTGTCTGTGAAATGGCACATTATGTTAAAATTGAACCTTTACTTACATTAATACTTAGTATGAATATTCACTATACTACTAAGAGCTATTTAATTGTACTTCTGTAAGTTGCTGTTGAGAATTCTCTCCTCCTACACATAAGCCACATTGACTAGCCATAAAATAGGTTAAACTATGGCAGGGTAGGTCGCAAAGCAGTATTTATCAGGGTCCCTGCAATCTTAAAGCTTAAACATAGGTTTTAGCCCGAAAAGTAAAGGAATGTAATATGGAAAAATGTAATCTCCTGTTATTTCAGGGTTTGACCACAGGGGGCAATACAATGGGCACAATTCAGATGTCTGTGTCTTTATGAAATGTGCTGTTGTTTTGTTAATGTTACCCTGAAAATAAATCTGGAAGCCTACTTTAATGGAATGATTTTCAAATGCTCTGAATCTTTGACGATCCATCTGTCAATAGTAGCTAGTGGAAGTGCACTCCTTCAGACTAAAATATTTATTTGTCAATTTCTTCAGTGAAACAAACTATTTGTTAGGGTGCATCAAGCGCCCCTTTTCCCCTCATCCTCTATGTATGGTGGATGATATTATGCCATTTGATGAATAAACACTAAATCTGAAGTTTGGTAAGGATTGATAATGATCTAGAGTACCACAACGCACCTTCAGTTTGACAATATTTAATATTTTATGGCCGATATCTGGTTATTTTCCAATAATCTTCTTTACACTACATAAACTTAATAATGTCAATAAATAGCATATCTAGCTTCAAACATACAATTGTTGGTGAACATTGTTCATTTTTCCTAGCACATACTGTAGTATGAGGTGTATGAGAAAGAAAAATGGTCACCTCCTCCAATCTCCACTATTCATAGTCGTAGCTGACTGGAGCCTTAAAAGTCAGGATCAACTTGAGAAGTTTCGGAACAGCAGTATCAATGCTTACTATTTCTGCTTGAGATTTTCTCAGCTCCTCCTTCTCCCTTCTCGTTCTTCTCTCATACAGTATATCTTCTCTTATGTTCGCCTTGAGATAGCACATCTGCTCCCAACATGCCTTCCTGTCTGTCTCTACTCTAGACACAGTAAGCCCTGTCTTCTTCATCTCTGATACTTCATCGTGTCACATTCTTTGACAGAAACTCTGTTCTTTTTTTAAGCATATTTTTGGGCATTTTCATGCCTTTAATGACAAGAGAGTGACAGGAAGGGAATGGAGGAGAGAGCAGGGGCAGGAGCGGGAAAGGAACACGGGGCGGGAATCAAATTTGTTACCGCTTCCTTCCTCGCTTTTGGAATCTTTGACATTTCCTTGGTCTTATTACACAGATTCTTCAAAACATTTAGGCCCAAAATCCGCCTAAAATCATGATAAATCAATGTGTTTGTGGTACCTCTAGACAAAGCTAAATCTTTTTATGATTTCACAGACATATTCTGTGCATCCAATGGAATATCAAAAACCACCATAGAAATTGCAGAAAGGTTTTGAGGGGCATTTGATGCATCCTACTATCTGTCTGTGCTTTGTTGTCATTTGAATGCTGTTAGAATAAATAAATGGTAAGCTTACCTTGAGCATGAGTCACAGTCCACACTGCCATTAAGCGATGTTTCATCATTCTCAAAGAAGTATTGAGACTGCTCATTAATACAGCTTTCCTTAGACATTCCATCAGAGAGCTCATCATCTGTGTCCACTATGAACAAAACACAAGCATATAGTACATTTATTCATGGAAACGGAGATATAGTTAACCATGAAATTGTTTAAATCGAGCACCAAAATCCTCTAAAAGAAAGCAATATGTTCAGTCTACAAGGGCACAGGCAAGAATCATTGAGAAAACTTCTTTTAATCTTTTAATGGACTCAAAATTAACTACCATTCAAAACATACAATATATATTGCTCCCAAAAGAAATATATTTAAATACACAACAATCATTGCTTGACATGATTGGAGAAACACGAGACAGCAGAACATAAATGTGATGGTATGTGACAAAATATAATAGTTTCAATGGACCTTTGTGTCTTTGAAGAGCATAATCACTCTAACACAGAGCAAGGAAACTCCTGTCCATTTATCTTACCTGCTTCTAAGAAACTCGGGAAAGTGAACGAAACAAACAGTTGCTGCATTATGGACCTTGAAAGCAAGAGGACAAAGCAAAAGACAAAGGATTAGACTAACATGAGCTTTACAAAGAACTGCAAGAAGTCAGTCAAGGACAAAGTATTTCTTATGTCAGCTTTTTAAACTACAAGCACACACAACACAAATGAGAGGGAGAGCAACAGAGAGAGAGAGAGAGGGAGAAAGAGAGAGAGAGAGAGAATTAAAGCCTCTTGCATATTGGTCAAGTAAAAGTACTGTACATACTGTACGCTAATATTTTCAATAGCCTGATAATAGCTTGACAATGGCCTTGACAAAGTTGGCAACTGTAGGCAGCCCTTAAAAGACTAAAGTCAATTCACCATTGCAAAATGTGATTGTAGCTCTTATTTGTACATGATCATAAATAAAATTTGGAACCAATGGTCTAGCTATCCTAATAAAAACACCAAAATAGTTTGGGCTTGTTAGACCATATTGTGGATTCTATACCATAGTACAGTACATATGTAACTCACCAGGCTGCTGCTGACGCCCACCAACCAAGATGCAATATATCTGCTATGGTGGGCTGTTAGAACACAAAAGCACATATCATTGGATGCTCCAAAGAACAAATCATATTCTAAAATACAACATCATGTAATTCAGTGGTAAATAACATAAATGAAGGGTCCAACACTGAGAAAAAGGAAAGACAGTCAGAGTTGTTTATATAGAGCTGTTATTTTAAGAGATATGGGAATAACCGAAACAAGCCCTAACCTTTGAACTCTGACTCTTAAATGTCAGTAGTCTGTTTTTACTTGTACAGGGCAATTTAACATACTGTTGAAGATACCTATTGTTTTCCTACACACTTGTGGGTGTCTCTCTATCTGTACTATTTGTACTGTATATCTCACCACATAAACAGAGCGCAATCCAGCGGCTGATTTGGTTTCTTTATGGGGTTCACATGTGGACTGGTAGTCATACGTCTTATTGAAGGAGAACAGAGACGCATTTATCAGGTTCAACATCAGTGAGGGGTCAATAATTCCAAAGAACTGCCCAATCTGTAGGAAAAATACGCACAGGCAAGCAGACATACAGTACGCGAACACACACACACACACACACACACACACATTAATGTTGGTCTTGAACCACAACATCTTCCTAAAAACAAGCTTAATGTAAAACAATAGTAGGCACTAATGTTGAAAAGAAATTCATATTCTGTCTTGTATTCAGTTCATGAAATTTAGAAGTGGAGCCTGTACTTCCTAGCGACTTTCTGTTATATGCTATGATTCGTGCAGTGCAACGATTGGTACCGTCAATCTTGTCGATGCTAGTGACAAATGAGCTATAGGCTCGTCAATGTCAATTTGATGTGGGAACACTTAAACATTCTAACCAATCAATGTGGTAACATTCGGGAGGAACCAGTCTACAGGGGCAGGACATTTCTTTTTGTGTTACGGAAATAAGCAATGAGTTAGCGACGAGATAGAGTTTTGTTTGAATTAATCAAATTGTTGTGATCTGAGCACTGCATTGCACTTTGCTGCTGCCGCTTTGGTATTTTCAATGGGATCCCTACATTACAGTTAGGTGATTAAAAAGGAAAATACCACCAATAAATTGGCCACCCAGGGCCAATAATATTTAAGTGAGGGACTTAAGTAAAGCAGGATTCTGATGATCTGTATTGGTCAAAGGATGATCTTGATTGAGTCTTTGTTCATATAATGGATAGTCTTATTTTGACAGTAACATCCTCAGTCAGCCTATTCTGCCTGAGTGTGTTATTTATTTCAGACCAATAACTCAATATTCCATCAAAGCAATGCCACTGTAGACCAGTCACCCCTCTACCAACAAATGTCTTGCACTTGTTTTAACCTACACTGCTCTGGACTGTCATTCTCCCCATTCTTATATGACATGGATTTGGTGGCTGTATAAGGTAACATACTGTAGTATTTACATAGTATTATGCTACATGTGTAATTTTTGGCACAGAAGACATTGCAGCAAATGTGGGAGTTGCCAATGGGAATCTGGAAGAGACATCCACCTGTCTGATGTAATCATCACGATTGGCCATAATCAGGAAACCGCCATCATCCAGGAGAACACAGTCCACATACTGAAATTGGAAAGAAACATTAAAAGCGAACCAAGTGACAAGTCTGGATATTTAAAATGGAAGAATGGTAACATGCTAAAAAACAACAACAAAACAAAGCCAACCTCATCGTTTCTTTGACAGCCGCAGGTTTCATCCTTGCATGAAGGCTAAGGTACAGATTCATAACTCAGCATCACACTTCAGTCCAGAGATTAATAATTAATATTAAAGAATAATATATGAATAATAATACATGTTCTATGAAACTAATAGGAGATAGTCTACTAACTACTGTTTCAGCCCACACTGTTCTTACATTGGTGTTCACCGTTGCATTTATGAAATTCTCCATCCAGGTCTCAACCTCAAGCTTCACGCCTACCACTGTGAAAAACAGAAAAGGTGTGATTACCATGTGTGGAGATACAGTCTAACTAACCAGTCCATGAGTAGGCATTATTTAAAAACCTAAATGTTGGGTAATTTTGGAAGAAGGTATAGCTAATATAAAAATGAAATGTAGCATAACAAATTGTCATTCTGAAGAAAAACATGGTAGCTCTGGATTACCGGCAGGTTTGAGCTTGGTACCATTAATGTTGAGGTCCACACCCCTGCTCACCAGAATTGAATCAACTGTGTCTATAACAAAGAGGATCAGTCGTGATTATTAGCAAAAAGACAGTCCCTACTGCAAATGCATCAAGTCTCAACAATACTTACCATTGGAGTGGGGGTTGTAGACTGGTGGTGTAAATATGTATAGGTCGTTGTCCAAGCTCCTTTTGTAGAAGCTTGACTCATAGGCCTCATACATATTGTATGTCTTAAATGCTTCATAAGGGTCATATGGCTCATATGCCTCGTAAATTCTCTCTGACCAATCCAGACCAGCACTGTGGGAAAGAACACATGCCCAAAAATAAACAAGGGTGTCTACACTAAAATCTCAACTGATTTATCTAAATCCCTGTCGATTCAAGGCATTGTAGCCCAAACACACCACACTTTTACACTGCCTTCGTGTTTACACATTTAGCAGTCTCACACCTGCTTGGGTAAACTCTTGTGATGCCTCCATCTGTAGCCACAAAGCGAGCAGACACCCCCTCACTCCTGTGGAAGGCAAAAGTATTCTAGATGAAACATCAAGGAAGACTGGAACAGATTGCTAAAAACAAGATGGCTCAACGGACAGCACTCACAGTGTTTGTTCTGACCACTTCCTGACCAGCTCTGATGTGATCCCAGCATCCAGCAGCAGCTTATTGACCAGAGCACTGTTGCCTAGACCATAGGAACCACTCATCAAAACAAGCACATCTGTCTCAATCCAAAGACTTCATCTGTTACAGACTATTTGCAGACATCCGTATGTAATGTTACTATTTAAGCAATAAGCCCAGAGAGGCCGTGCTTTATACTTTATAATCGAACAGCTAGGGGGCGTTGTTAGGCAGGACGCGAAGCGGATGAATACACATGAATATCTGTCTTGACACAGTGAGCATAACATACTTACAGAGAGGGTGGTTGGGTGTGTTCCTGTCAATATACTTATTGAAGTTGATCAGGAACTCTGTGTTATTGTTCGAGGGCTTCAAGTCAGTGCAGTACTCCCTAAGAGTCCAATCACAACAAATAGTATTTAACTCAATCTAATTGAACTCAATTCTGGTTCATTTTACACTTATCCAAAAGATCAAAACCCTCCGAATATGAATGCAAAATTGAAATAAAGAAAGAGATTTAGAAAAAAAGGAATACAATTTTAGTTTAGTGAACTAACCTTTGCGCAATGAATGTGAATCCATATTCACTGAACTTTTCCACTTGCAACGTCTCAGAAACTAGTCAGAAAATGAAAAGAGTTCCCCCTTAATGTCTTATTCAAGTAGAAAATTCATGAACATTAACTTTTTTCAAATTTACTTACCCCAAAATACCTACCGTAAATACTACTCTTTCTATACAATACTAGTAGTACTATGTTCAAGCATGAAATGGCTAGATTGAACAGTCTAAATTAAAGTAATGCTATCAAAGTAATGTTGTTACAACATTCTAAACACAGATTTGTCAGTGTCACCATTATGTAAAATGTTTGAAGTGAGGTGAATTAATGAAAATATAACAATTTGCCATCTCTCCTAGTAAGCTCTTACACTTCAGAGACAATTTCCGCATCTCCCTCTGCTACTTCACCATTTTGATAATCACACATACTTCACCAATCACACACTTTCAAACACTCTACACTCTACTCTCATACACACACACACACACACACACACACACACAAAAATGTCCAATACAAACGTACAAAAACTGCACCGTATAATAAACTAATGACAAGGTGGCGCTAACTGTTGGTCATTATCAATGCTTTGAGTACTGCTGTTAAATAAATCTCTGATTTATATTTAACCTACTTATCACTTAAGAATTCCTGTTAATGATTAAATAAAGTTGATATCTAATAATTGAGTAAAATTTGAATTCATCCTCATGCTTTGGACCCATTCACTAAAGTGTGCGTTTTTTCCTGTTCTGATCCTGTTTTGTGTCTGAACAGTCCCATGCATCTGAAATTGAACTGTGGTGACAGAGCAGAATAACTATGAAAGAGGAAGTGAGAAGTGAAGGAAAATACTTGCCCATGTCTACTGAGGGAGTCCACGCTGACAATGGACAAAACAGGGGAGGAAGGGGAAAGGAAAGGGGATAAAAGGAAGAGAAAGAGAACAAGAGGGAGGAGGGTTCATCATAGGAGAAGAAAGCATGATTTGCACAATATTTTATTCAGTCCAAAGAGTCATGAATAAGAATATTGTATGCACAACATGATGCTGAGGGATTCAATTTAGAAAAACCGTGAGAGCTGAAACAGAGGCAGGGGGGTTGATGTTTCTATAATGGCACTTTAGAGTGGTGAGAGGGAGGTGCTTTGACGTTTTAAGGGTGGTGGTGGTGGTGGTGTGAGGGGAGGGGAGGGGAGGGAGGGCAGAAATACAGCACGTTGAAGACACATTTACTGTAGTTGATCATAAGATCTTCTGGTAAGAATAGGCAAGGAAAGAGACCACAACAGAGGACCACATGGTGCTATGACTATGGAGAAAGAAATTGTTGGGGTTTGGTGGTTTTACTGTAAGTAAGGAGCACACATCAGGGAAACAAGCAATGGCCTAACAATATCTGTTTTGTCATAATCCTCCCGATTTCTTAAGAGAGCTCTTGGCATATACAGTAGTAGGGGATGTTTGTGGAGAGTGGATTTAGTACCCCATGAGATAAGCACACAGGAATGTGTCTTTCTTCCACTCACTCACACCTCAGCTCACACACACACTTGGAGCAGTGAGCACTAGGAGTTCATTACTGCAGTGTCTGGTGAGCAGGTTGGGGGTTAGGTGCCTTGAAGGGCACTTCAGCAATGGATGTTGAGGGAAGGGAGAGCACTGTTCAACAACTCTTCCCACCCAAAGTGTTTCATGCAGACAGGTCTGAATTGCACTGAACTGGTGACCCTTATAATATTAATGTAAGATACCGGTAATACATTTTCTTAGATAATATTAGATGTAAAAAAACTTACATTTGGCCTGTGTAATAGTGTCTCCGATTGCTGCACGAAGATAGTGAAGACTGTAGTCCGGTAGTACCAAACCTAAACTGAAAATACAGATACAAACACACAGACACACAGACACACACACACACGAAATGTAAACAAAAAAAACCCAAACAAAACAAAAAACAGATGAACTTGGATCTATATTAGTTGTGATAAATTCATTCAAAAATCATTTCTGCTTCCATTGCACCCTCTACAGGATAAAGTGTGCACTGTTATGCATTTTCGGCAAAATGTTTGCAATGGGTAATGCAATAACATTTAATACGACAACAATTTCAACATGTATGGGTGGTACTGGTAGAAATCTTGTGAACCTACATTTTGGCTATGCTTGTTACAAACTAACAAGAAAACTACTTGACAAACTGTTTGGTCTCATCAAACCTTAAATAATATGTGAGCAGGATGCAAAGATGCATATTATTAGACATCTAATAACATCTCTGCATTTAAGCAATAAGCCCAGAGAGTCCATAGGTTGCACTGATTTTAGAACAGCCAAGGGGCATTTGGCATGACAGGCAAGCAGAGAGCCTAAAACCCTTCTTAGCTGTTCTTAAATCAGTGTAACCTATAGACTTGTGTGGCTTAATGCTTTTCCAAAATGTTTACTATATACTGTATATCTGGCAAGATTACATGACATAAAGGCACAGCAACAAGAAATTCAACAAGTTTTCCATAGATGATCGCTCTTTCACCAATAAATATATTTCCTCAATCCGAATGGTTGCCAAATAACACTGATATGCAACAACTCTAAATTTGTATCAGTTTGTGGTGACTCAGTATTCTAAAACAAAATGCAGTCAAGGTGTAGGGCTATGCTGGATTTTACAACAGCATCGAACACAATTCAGTCCACCAAGCACCAAGTCGTATTTGGCTTCATGGCCTAAGACTAAGAGTATCTACTGTAGATGGTATGCATTTCAAAACAACTTAAGTGAGGTTGTGTCTAATTTCTAATTAAACACATTTAAAACTGAGTATGTGTACAGTATGTTAACTCAAACATACAGTATACTTTAGGTATCAAAGACCTTAAATGAGCTCAAAGCAACATCTAGGAATACACTCAATAAACACATTTTACCTGTAGTCAGTACCACTAACATGGCTCCATGTGTAGGTTCTGACGCCCCGGTCAATATATCGCTACCAGAAGAAGAGAGTGAAATGAGATAACCACATTCTAGATTTCAAAGCGAACAAATATGTTTCTGTGAAACACTAACCTCATCCTGGGACTTCACAAGTGTGCTAAATGTCTGATTACCAGTATCACCATCAATCATGTTTCTTCTGATCTAAAGATAGATAGATGCAAAGATAGAAACATCTAAGTAATCACAGTGAGACGAGCAACCAGGCCAATACAAATGAACAAGCTATTTAAGCTATTTAAACAACATTTAGACCAAAACAGTAAGGCTAACTGCTGTAGAAATGGTCCGATTATCAAGTAATCAAGGAAAGGTAAATGATAAATACAGTATGAAGCCATGTGCACATAACAGAGAGATTGAGAAGGGAAAACTCACATCCTCTTTGATCTCATCTTCTAACTCTGCATCAAGGAAATCCAGTGTCAGTGCCTCCTGGAATGTTGTTTTCTTTGCAGACACGACCCAAGACAAACAAAAACAAATATGTATGTACAGTATGAACAGCTGTTTCCATCATCTGCCACAGCTTGTGTTTTACCCCATGTCCTTTCTCCAATGACATCTAGAGGAATGTGCGACTCAGCTCCTCATCTGACTGACATCACAACACTGAACTCTTACTTGAGTGCTAGCCAATACTTTCCCCCAAGGAATGCCATATGGCTGTGCCATGCCTACATACCCTTTAGAGTGGATGCATACAGTGTGGCTAACAGTCTTGACATTATTGCAGAGTGTTGCTTTGAAGTTGACGTTAGACACAAAGTACATTTTACTTAGTAACATTTTCATCAATAATTTTTAGGTGTGCCAGTAATTGTGTCACTTAACATTTGCCAACATGTTATTATTATTAGAGAAACTGGCTGGGCTACTTCAAAGACACTAAACCCAGAGATGACCTGTGGTCCTGGACTGTGAGCACCGAAAAGGCTTGAGCGCAAGTGACACCCTACAGTACATGTTATTATCATTATAATTATTATTATTAGGTGTGTGTGACTGGGAATAATACCTTAGGCTTCAGGTTTGGATGGAGCAAAACATATCCGTTTGGATCAATAGCAAAATAGTATCCATTTGGTCCAAGCTAAAAAAAAAGAGGTAATTTCTGGATTAATTAATTAATTAATTAGCCTATTCACTATAACAGGCATAAATGAATGGCTGAATAGTAAATGGTACACTGGAAAAGATAATGATTAAATAACTTTGTCTAAGTGCAGCTTTTGAAGCTACAAACAGCTTGTACAGCTTTCATAATACAATGCAATCTCAAAATGTCTAATAAAAAACATTTTCAAAAATGAATGGAAGGGTCAGAGGGTTTTACTGTAAAGCGTGGCGTCAGCCTCTTGATGTCATCAAGTGACACATCAACGGCCATCACTCCAAGTATTAGCTGATTCTGCTGGCTCTAGAGAGCATAGAGAAAAATATTATCCAAAACCTGATACAGGGATCCAAACTCCTTTTAAATATGGTTCCTTATTTTCTGCTGTATGAGCTACATTGTCTGTAAAAAGTATTCACTCCACTTAGGCACTGTCCTTTATAGACACATACTGTATATTGGTCTCTACTTTTAAAACTGTATACTGAATGGTAATACACAGTTAATCAAATAAAATAGTGACTTTAACAGAACATCAATGAAAAAGAAGAAGCAAAATAAATATAATGTGCATTTAAGATAGAATGTCACTTTGTTGACAAGCAGGTTTCTTTACCTTTCCTTTACTTTTGTTACTTCTAATTCTGGTTTTATTGAAGACTGGAAGTGTTCCTGTTATCACCTGACCCAACTCCTGCAATGAAATGGATCAAATACAGTACAGTGAACAGAGCACACACAATTGTCAGGTCCATTCAGGAATTCTGTTGAAGCTCACACATGAAAATATGTCATCAATGTCCCAAATGGAGAGCAACCAGAGCTAATCAGAGAAAAGTGTACATCACTATTCATACACTTTGGGCCCTATATTCATGACGCAAAACTCTGGCGGAAAGCATATGATCACAACGGATAGCTTCCTATTGTAGATTAGGGATGGGCATAATTAATCGACGATCGAGGATTGATCATTAAGAATTTCGTCGATAACATACATTTGTAATCGATTAAACTATTGTAGGTTGCGTTGCGTAGTGTGAGTCTTGAAACAATTAAATTAATTTCACTGCGTGGCAACAATTAAACATTTTACCAGTCGGGGGAAGTGTTTGACACTATTCTCATTTACCTCTAAGCATGCAACTCCTCTGCAAGATAAATGTCCTTAGGTTTTTTATTCATTTGAATATTATCGGGGTAAGTGTTACTTTTTTCAAGCTATGTTTTTGATAGTAACCTATTGTCAGTCAATAGTAAAAGTAACTGCGTATTTTTTTTGGCATCCGAGGACGGGGGGAGGAGATGCCAGAGGGCACGTCATCCCTGACCCACACAAGGCCCCATGTCCACCACCCCCCCCCAGACGATGGCACACCCAGGGCAACCGGATCCGACCAGGAACACCTCACTGTTCCTATGTGTGCCTACCACTGTCTAAATGCATTAAAAGAGGTTTGGTGCAGATGGGGAATCTTATTACAGGTTCCCCTCGTGCATCTTCCTCATCCTGGCTTTGTGGTGTGTGTACTGTTGTCTAGAATGTGGTGCAATAAAACAGGTGTCGTGCGCCCACATTGGGCCTCTTCAGGCCCTCTATGGTGCACCTCACCTGGCCTTAATCTGGATGTGTTCTTGTGTGTGAGGGTTGGAATTGTGAACATCTAGCAAAGTAACTGTTTTGTTGTTGACTATGGTGAGCAAGTTAGTTTCACTTTGCCAATGACTTCAACTAATAGCGCACAGATGTGTGTAGGCTATATACTCTGCTAGGTTTTAGTAAAGCATGGAATACCTGTTACATACGGTCTCACATGCATGCAGATTCTTTCAAATGTGCCGGTGACCATCAAAATAAAAGTCGCGCTGCTTGTTGTTAAAGGGAATGACAGACGTCATTTGTTTAGAGGATGTTACGCCCAAAACACACACTGGTTAATTAAAAGGATTAGTACCACCTTCTTGAACAATGCGCCAGACGGATTTAACATGAATGTGGGCTGGCCAAGCCCAAAAAGATCTATACGTTTAGCGCGGGTGAGGTCTTTGTCTGTACCCACCAGAGCATCCATGTAAACGTTGGTCCACTGAACTTGTTTTGCCTTCTCCTTGGCCTTCACCATGGGCCTCCCCAGCACATCTAAGTATTCCTGTGTTTAAGCACATACTATTAAGAATTAGTGAAAAATAGCGTGGAGAATAACTTACACAATATGCTTACCAATATAATTATGATCTACCTGTGTATTGATCCTGATGGCACCTATAGATGGGATCTCATAATAGTACCCTAGAAAAGAAGGTATAAAAAAATACATTTCTGGTAGATGTACACATGGGACTGTTAGAAAAGGGTACCCATACTGGATCTATGTTCCTACTGTTCTATAATACTGTGCAAACTGCTTGTATATACCTTTATTAGTGCAAGCCATCCACTGAATAGGTGCTTTGTCATAGTTGTGCTGTCCCACAGAAAATGTGAATATCCGCACCTGCTGGGTTACAGTGATGCGTGAGATACTTGGTAAGATACTGATTGCTTAGTGATCACAGACAGGTTAGGTTCTCATTTGTTGTGTATGACATTATACGCACCCTCTTATCTGGGTTGTACTTTTCAAAGATCTCTGAGGCTCTTTCTTCACCACCATCCGTGAACAGCATGATGATTTTGTTACAGTTGGCACGTGTCACATTTAGCTAAGGAAGACGGAAGCTTACATCAGTTCAGTTCTCAGGAATGGAGAAATTAATGAGCATTCCATACAACACGCTGGTAAAATACTGTGCATTATCATATCCTTGATATGTGTAAGATTAATTGTGTGAGGAAAATCACTGAAGTTTCACATTTTCAGTGGCATTAATAAATGTTTGTGGAGGGAAATCACAAAGAAAGTATATCTTTCAAATGTACATCGACCAAACATAAAATTAATAATATAATATAAATAACAAGAATATAAATCATATTTAAAATTCTGATGAGACAATCACAAAAGCATACTAACATTTACAGACAACAGCTGTTGAAAGGCCATATCAAAACCATCCTTGTAGTTAGTAATTCCTTTTGCAGTGATGTTCTGCACTGCATCTTTCAAGATCTTTTTATTACGGACATTGGCTTGAACCAAGTTGTCAAAGCAGGCAGCCTTTTTAGCATCTTCGTTGAACTGAAATGACAAGAGTATGGATATGTAAAGTCAGAATACATTTGGAATACAGTAGGAGCCACCTATCAACAGGGGACACGTGACTAAAACCCATAGCCAAATCCACAGAGACAAGTGAACACCAGAGAACTGCACAGATCCATGAATCTTAAAGACTGAACCTCAGTGACAAGTAGTAGCGCTTACACTAGTGTGTTTTAGGGGTAACGGTGTAATTGAGTGGTATTGTTGCTTCCATGTCACGTTTGTTTATGTTTATATCTAAATTTTTTATTAAAAAAATACTGTATATATACATCACATTTTAACCAAGGACCAAGCACGCCAGAGAAGTAGCTCACCCCTACCTTCAGCATTCCCAGATAAATTCCATGCAGGGTTTTGTTTTTGTTTGGGGCACCCTGGCTACAGAGACCCGTTTTTTTCTGTGTACTCACGGAATGGGCAGCTATAGAGGTCATGAGGAGATGATTGCTGAATGTGACAAAAATGTTTTGGGATTCAAATCAATCTTCAAATGATTACATCTCACTTTACACGCCACTTTCTTTGTCTTCCTCTCAGTTTCGTTTTCTCTTACTGAAGTAGTTGCACTGCACAATTTCTCAGAGCCCTATATAGAGAGAGTTTGGCCAGCTATAGTGAATCAAATGTTCCGAGTTATCAAATTGGTTTTGAGGTGGTCACGGGGTCCTTTGACGCCATGTTGGCTGGAATTACTAAAACAAAGCGGTGAAAAGAGCAAACTGGTAGTGGCAACTGAGTATTAACTAGCCTACTCAATATTGTGTGAGGTACATGGCAGTTTCTCTCTTATGATGAAGAACCAATAGACAGCAACTGAACTTTACTAGGAAAATTACAAAATCCAAAGGTATATTTAACTCTTGGTTGCAAAGAAATTTAAGTATGCATGGTAAGGTCCTCTTCACCCTCCTACCATCTGGTAGAAGGCATTAGAGTATGCGGACCTGTACCAGCAGATACAGAAACAGTTTCACAAGCCACCAGGATGCTGAACTGCCATTATCTTCCTCATGACTAATCAACCTCAAACCTTTTTTAATTCGGTTAAAACTTAAACTCCGTAAACATTCATTATTGGGGATATTTATGGGTAGGGGACTTTCCTTTTTTAATTTTCATAAGTGTATAGTCAGTCACTTGGGGAAATATAGAGCTGAATGAGAATAACAGATTGCTTAAATCAACACACCCTCATTTCCTAAAGTGATTTACTGCAGTGGGCAGGAAATCTGAGCGGGTGTATATCCATATTTTAATATGCCTCTCTCATACAAAAAAACTTAAGAAAGTACCTGCTACCTTCTTATCTTACACTGACACACCTCTTACTGTATATGCGTTTTGAGTACTGTTCAACCTTATACTCACAGAAACTATGTTGACGTAGTCATCATCAGAAAGAGTTTCCAGCATCTCATTGACTGATGTGCGGATCAGTCTCAGTGTCATTCCAGACACACTCCCACTCCTGTTACAGAAGGAAGAAAAAGACAGATTGTACATATAACAATATTAACACTACTGCACTAGGAAGTCTGCAAAAAAGCTTGCTTTAGCCATGGAAGTGAACATAAAAAGCACCAAGATGTCTTGCCATTTTTAAAATGGATTTAATAAATGTTTTTTTCTCATCAATTTACACACAGTTCTCCAATACTTCACAAAAACAGGTGTATGGAGTGTTTTGTACATTATATCTATATATAAAAAAAATCTTTTTACATTAGTAATCAGACCCTTTGTTATGATGTTTGCCATTGAGATCAAAGATTATACATATTAGGCGGAGCAAGATAGTTCATCGTAGTTCATGTCTATGGATGCAAAATGGGGATCGAGTTCTGTCTGCATAAAGAGGTGTGTTGTTGACATATTGACAATGTTCTACCAGCCAGACACGTAGCAACCAGCCAACAACAGCAGAAAAACATATTCCTACTGTAACTCTGAACCAAGATCTTTGCATATGGTGAAATTCTGAGCTATGGCCATAGACTTGAATGGAATAGTTGTTGCCCCTGGTCTGCATAAAGGGGGATTTTGACAAACTGAAGTTCTAGAAGCATCTCAGTTGGAGATAGTAGGATGCACCAGAGCTCAATTGCAAGTATCATAACATCATGAAGGGTCTGAGTACATTATGTAAATTATATATTTCAGAGTTTTTTTTTTTTTTTTTTTAAATATATATATACATTTACAAAACACCTTTTTTTGTGGAGCATTGGAGTAAAACTTTCCGCTTGTACTGTGTGTACCCTACTCTCTTTTCATCATAGGCTTGTTACATTGTTAAATGCACTTAATTGTGAACGGTTCTAATGTTTGCTGACATGATGACAGGCATGATGCTATCTAGCCTCATCTCCATGTTAGCGATGACACACACGATGGCTTTAGTGCTACTCAAGGTAGCAGGTTTTAGATGACAACTCTTCGGTTGTTCTAAGGGACTGCTGGTTGAATTGTAGCCAGTTGCTTGAAACACCAGATGGTGCCATTTGGACACATCATCAGTGATCTACTCAATCTGCTCAAGGAAACAGTGTGCGTGTGCCTGTAGTGCCTACTGCCCAGCACACCCGCCAGTCATGACTTCCACAGCCCTCTACCAGTTAAAGACAGCGAGTCACAACAAAACCACTCATTTGAAGCTGATGGGACTAAATTTGGCTTGTGTGTCCTCACAATGTGCGCTAAAAACCTCTGCTTCCCTAGTTCAACCTTAAGCTTCCAGTCATAAGCTAAGGCTAGCAGCCCAGTTTAGGCCCTGCGCCCTGCCTGCATTCCCCCCTATCCTGCCAAAGCGGATGTACTGTATGCCTTGCTGGGAGCTGATGTTTGCTCTGATGGATTATAGTGCAGATGGTGTCAGCTCCTGCCTGCAGCACCTGGTCATGGCACCTGATAGTGTGAGCTCTAACTGTGATGCCTGCAGGAGACTCTGGTGTCTGTTGAGTCTCTGTAAAGTAACAACTCTCTGACTGTGGCGACCTGAAATATCTCTGTGAGACCTGTGAAAGGGAAATGACAGCCTCTTTAGTCTGATGAATCCTTCATTTACAACCTTGTTCTCATTTTGTGCAGGTAGTGCCTTTTTTGGGGTCTGTCCTGATACTGATGTGATTGTGTAACATTAGCCAAAATGATATCCTACAGTATATTGGATTCTATTCACAGGCTATGCCAATAATGTAGCCATAGTTGCATCCATGGGTTGTAGATATTCTACAGGAATGGGCATAGTTTGCACAGGCACGGCAACAGTTAGTAACATCTAGAGTTATAGAGGGAACATATGCTTAAAATGTTGTATTCAATTCATTTGATATGCTGTGCATAATGTCCCTGGAAAATGCCAGGGAAAAAAGTTGTAGGAAGCGAACATTTTGGGTTGTCATTTCAGAATGCACCTTACAAGGCAAAACAAACTGTTAATTCTGACGATGTGAAATACATGGAATTACCCCTCAAAACAGTTTAAGGATATGTTGCAATACATCCCTTTCAATCCTCACTGACAGCCATGTTCCACTATAAGCAGCTTGATATGAAGCTGTCTGAACAAGTTGGCAGTATATATTGATGGTGTTTCAGGAGGAAATCGGGAGGTGATGAGAAAAGTGTGCAAGGCAACTCTAGATCTTATTCCATGTCTGACTTCTGAATGATGTGAATTATGAACACATTACTTACGCATCCACCAAAATCAGCATGTCCTTAGGTGATGCAGCGCCCTGGATGTACCTACAATATGTGACAGATACAACAGATACACTTACAATCACACAGCATGAAAGAGACACGAAGTTTTAAAAAGAAATGTGAAGGTAAACTAGGCAATTAGACGTAAAGATGTTTCAACCTGGGCCCTACTTTTAAGGTCCATATTCTCATTATGGACTTAAAATAAGAAAAGTGATTAATCATTAAATCAGAAAACTAAACTCGTTTGCCTTTACAAGGTCATAACATGGAAGCAATAATGCATAGGCTAAAGTGAGTCAGGGTGGTCGCACATTCCACCTATGGTAAGGCCAGGTGCAGGACAAAGTACAGCATACTAAAAGGTAGGGGTGTGATGAGATCTTGTGCCATGAGATCTGGCAATAGTACAATGTCACAATATTTCTCATCAAGTAAAAATCTGTCTTGTGGACTAGTATCCAGCACGACGTAGATGCCATATTTCCTGAGTTTTCGCCCATGGGAACCATTCATTTCAGCCTACATGTACCTGACAGCAGTTGGGGTATCCCACCATAATATAAAATCAGGACACCTGCAAGTTCATACACCAGATGTGAAACACATTTGATGAAACTTCTAGGAGTGATAAGATAAGACGGTGTCACTATGCATAGAGATAAGACGGTGTCGCTGTGCCAGACATGCATTTTAATTATGAGAACATCATCATTACTAATCAATTGAACTAAAGGAGAAATCCAGCCAATTTGAAACACAGAGCTCTGTTGATGTTCAAGGAATACTGTCAGTCAAAAACAGGTGAAAAAATATCAGTGCTGTCTGATGCAAGTTAGCCAGCCAAAGTTAATAAGCTGTGCTATGAGGGCATGTTTTAAGCTGTGTGCCTTTCAATAGACATTAGAATGTCATGATAAGTGCTGTGAAACATGAACATGACTCCACTGTGCCTGTTCAACCCATGCTTATATATCAATATGAATAACTGTAACAACATGGAAGCCCCAAATGAGAGCTGCAGCTGTACACTACCGAATGGAATATGGAGAACCATAAGACAGGATAAATAATTAAGCAACAGGTAAACTGTACTGTATGAAGACGATGTAATAAAAATAAAAGTTGACAACACAGAATATAACTCTGGTTCAAAGCACCCTTGTTAAGCTTCAGCACTCAGATGCATTTTACAGACATTGTGCTGCAAAATTTCAATGAGGGTGATTTCCATTGAGAAAGGGTTGAATCGAGATACTCACCATGGTCTCCGTCTGACATCATATAGATCAATTTTGTTTGGTGTTTTTTCTTTGTCTATCCATGGGGATGCTATGGGTAAAGGAAAAATAAATAAATAATAAACACAATAGGTAGAAAAAAATGAATAAATAATAAGTACAAGCGCTATAAAGCACCCCTGTTACTGATAATGTACATATTAACATGTGTAGGGGAGTGTGTATGTGTAACTGACATTTAGTTCCAAATATAAGATATGAATATCAGTCTTAAATTCGGGGCAGGGCTTTGAAGACCCCTAATCCATAACATATCTGCAGGTATGCTAATTTTTTGCACGCCCATTTGAAGGATGTTAATATGGCTATATGACAGCAACAGAGAAAAGGAGAGATGCTATGTATTCCAACAATTATCTCAAACAATTCTAAATGTTATCCACCTGGGTAATAGCGGGCCAAACCAGTTGCACTGCCAAACACCTGCCAAAGCAGTGTAGGATCATCTTCTCTGTTCTTTCTAAATGTGTCCACCAATGCATCTGTCCAGTTGAGCTCATTAAGAATTATGGTGGCTGTGAGACATAAAGATAAGAACATTTCATTACATTTATTGTTATATAAGTAAGAGATAACAGCCGACGAGGTGACCGGTTCGATGGAAATAATGGCTAGGTGGAGGTCACAATGGATTCCTCAGTCCATGTACCAGTTACAGTGGTAGTGTAGTGGTTTAGGAGCTGGGCTAGCGTGCAGTAGCCTGAAAGTTGAGTGGGTTGAATTCCCGCTTCCACCATTGTGCCTGTGAGCAAGGCACTTAACCCCAAGTTGCTCTGGGGAAATATAATCCCTTTAATATAGTTGAGATATGTAAGTCACTTTGGACAACAGGACGTATGCTAATGTACCAATTTTTGATTGTGAAAGTGTTGCTGAGATATGACCTCATATGACTTTTGCTCAGCTGCAGTCCAACATAAGCAGGGTGTAATTAGGGGTGTAACAATGCATCAATACGTATTGATGCATCAAACTAATAGTCTACAGTGCACCAACGATTCACACCAACAAATTCTACACGTGAAATGTCTCTCTTGTCTTCTTAAACTATAGATGTTGGCATGAAGGCTTATTAATACCCACCTTGGCTAAGATTTTGACCCTACATATAGTTACTCTTCATCGAGAGGCCATAAGAACATGACATTAGTTAAAAATAATAGTTTCAAATAAAGATGGACAGCATTATTTAGTATTTGTATGTGTAACTTCATGTAGTCAGAAACAAAAGCAAGCTCACCCCATAAGTAATTAGAACATACAATGTTCAATTGACAAGTCACCACCAAGATCACTGTCCTTGATTGAATTTACACTGATGATTGAACATGATTGAATGAGCCCAGCAGGGGAGTCAGTCATTAAGCCACAGCATAAATCAATCATAGAGTCACAAGAAAAATAACCACCGTGATTTTAGGTTAGACAGTTGTGATTTTTGGTTAGGAACTATCAAGGAAGGACACAAGTGTGACTGCTCAGGGGTCGTAGTTTAAACCATCACCTTTTGCGATTGAGAGTTCGAACTACCCTTTCTAGAAACACCACATCCAAGAACGATGCATCACACAACAAAGGCTGCAATGGAAGCTAGCCAACTACGCTCTCTAGAAATGCACTGTCTCTCTCAGCCAAGGGGTCTTTGGGCTGAAACAGGTTGAAGACCCCTGGTCTAGTGTCTAAAACATCTGATTTATTCTATCAAACTGGATTGGTTGCCAAAGTTTGCAAAAAAGGATTTTCATATTCAACACTTTTCAACTGCCTTGTATGTACTGTAGCCTAAATTACTGAAACATTGTATGAAATAATATTGGCTACCAGAGAAACTGGGAAAATATCTAGCACCAGGTGGTAGCACCACGCAGGTTAGGCTATTACAGGGCTTTTTCTGTCACATTTATGATGATCTAATATCATAGGCTAATTGCTTACTCCGAATCAGGTGTTTTTGATAGTTAGCATTGATATCTAATGTGTTTTGATAAAAGCTTTAAGGTTGTTGGGCAGAACGTAGCATGTAGTATTGTGCCATGTTACCAGCCTTGTGCCAGTCTATTTAGAACTAGTTCATATAAAAGGAATTAAAAAACTGTTCAAAGTCAAAGAACAAAATAAAATGAACGTAACCAAAAAGAAAACAAGAAAACAAAACCAACTTTGCCGACCGTGTCTATTTTGAAATGTTTAACAGCCTGGTCCAGTGTCTGAACACTTTAAGGCCTGCTTTTAACAATTAGCCTTGATATCAAACATGCTATGATTTACAAAAAACTTGGGATGTTATCTAAAATGCAAAAAAAACAACAAAAAAAACCACAATATGATCATTTCCAAATCTTGTAGACCCATATTTAGCTGCAAAAAGGACATCAATAAGTGTTGGAAAAGTTGGCAACAAGGCTGGAAAAGTTATGCTATGAAAAACAAAATAGGAACATTTCACAACTAGCTAGGTTAACTGGCACCATGATTGGGTATAAAAAGAGCATCCCAGAGATGCAGAGTCTCTCTCTTTATATGCTTAATTCTGTGCAGTTATATTGTGTGAATGTTGTATCTTACATTTGTCTGATTCAAAAAGAGAACTCAGGCTGTACCAGATGCTGGAAGAAATAAAAGGACAAGTCAGGCAGAATATGCTCCTCCTTCAGGCCATTCTGTGAAAAGAGTTCTAAATGAGTTTGAGTCTCCATTAAGCAGCATGGTGGGCCTAAAAAATCTGGAAGATAGTCTGTCAAACAGAGACAACATTCTCTAGTACATTTAAATTATGTCCTATAATATCTCTTATAATACTAGGCCTACCTGATTTACTGTAAATCATGTATGTAAATAAGAGAGAATTACAACAATGTTAATCCTAGCACCTAGGGCTAATGTTAAACTCATCAGTGTGTACGTTGTGCAGCGACGGTATTATCCTTTTACATTCAGATCATGCCAAGCACTGCCAAAGACTTCGCCTAAAGGACCATTTACACCAAGAATGCTAACTACAAACATATATTGCTCTCGTTACTATGAATGACGATGTTCACAAACGAATGTCATGAAGAACGATATCACTGGGGATCACTTTCAGACCAATTTTGATAATGTGGCGTCACATACAAACGCACAAATCTGATCCTAATATCATCCTCCAGCTGGCTCATTGCTTCCAGTTCTTATTCAATCTTAAGCAGTTTGGTTAACATGCAATCATGGTCCACTGCCACAGTATCAACATAATGTGACACTGAAATTAAGGCAATAGACCTATGGATCTACAGTATAGACCTCTTAAGTTCGCCTACAAAAAGGAACCAAAGCTGCCATCTTTGCCCATATAAGGAGAAGGCTGTGTAGACCTGTGTAGACTAAGTGCCACCAGAGCAGGGGCCCAACTCTCTAACAGTTCTAACAATCTAACCTGAGCTATTAAGTAGCAACCACGACAACTCTACGGGAAGTGGCCTATAGGCCTATATTAAACTGTTATAAAAAAATAATTACTATTTTGAAGCCAGTCAGACAGGTCTTAACGATGTATGCAGAGTAATTGACTGTACATGTATACTCATATTGACATACAGACGCCAAGAAAGAAGGATCAACTCCATAATAGGCAATTGGTATGCTGATATTGACAAACGTAGTGCATTAATTAATCCTGATGGATTCATTAATATTTTGTGAAAGAAGCCTAAGAGCAAAATGGAGATCTGGAATGGAATCTACAATACAGTGTCAATACATTAACCTTAGTTTTTTTCTTGCCATGTAAGTTAACTTTGCACACAGATGTCTCACATGCAGTTGATTACAATATCCAACACAGCAACTTAAGTTCAAAATCAGCACATACTTCCTAAGGAGGCTACCCAATGTTACTGACACCAATTCAGGGTGCGTCTCAAAACAGGATAATTGTGGCCCTGGTGATGAATGTTGATATCACAGATAGTGTGTATTTTAATGCATACAATATGTTACATTCGATAACTCGGATGAAAAATAATATACAAAATCGCTTGATTTTGCAAACCGGTACACATAGATTTGCAAAACATGTCCATAGATTGATACATGTGATAGCCTAACCTTTAAGTGGACAGTCAGCTGCTAATTCACTCTTGTCCAGCATACAAATGCTCAATTCACAGTCACTCTAACCACAGAAAGAGCAGTAAACATACCCCCCAGTTGGCCATATTTATACACAGGGTCCAATATAAAAGATCAATATATACTCAACCACCATGCACCTCTCAAAATATATCGAGGTAAGCAGACACATTGGGATTCTGAGCAGAGGGAGTCATACAAATGTGGAAACCACAGAAAATACTGAACATTCACCATCCCCCAGCACATGTGGTCTGCTCTCTCCTTCACAATTTCATATCACTCCCTCCAGACACACACACACACACACACACACACAAACACACACACACACACACACACACACACACAACCATGAAACACATCTCAGTCCCTCTGTGTATGAAGATGACAGATGACACACAGTATTCAGACAAACAAGCATCAGGCTGGATTCCTATACAACAGTCAGTCACACACTCAAGGAGCCCCATCTCTAGTCTATTTAGATTCTTCTGAGGCTTCCTCTGAGCAATATACAGAATAGCTCCCTCACTCTCTCTCTCTCTCTCTCACACACACACACACACACACACACACACACACACACACACACACACACACACACACACACACACACACACACACACACACACACACACACACACACACACACACACACACACACACACACACACACACACACACACACACACACACACACACACAGCCCAGCTCAAACCCAACATATCAATTCTTTTAATGAGCTACAGACACATGCACACAAACTTGCCCCCCCCTAAATGGCTGTAAGCACTGTGATGATTATGAGAGAGAAGGCAGGGGTGCCACTGTCTGCTGCGTTGCTGACTAATATTACATTTTATTAACAGGGGCAGAAATGTTGTGAGATATCCCTAGAGGATGAAGAAAGGCAGATATAGAGACTCCTACAGACTAAACTACAAGGACATTACTCCATATAATATCCCATAATTGTATTATTATGGCCTGCAGGCAATTTAGGCCAAGTTGATGTCATCTCCTTGGTGACAGTGACGACGTGATAACTGACATTTGGGACAGAGGAAGTGTGTGTGTGTGTGTGTGTGTGTGTGTGTGTGTGTGTGTGTGCACGCGCGCGCATCTGCATGCATGAGTAATGGAGAAGCTGTGCTCTGTAAACAGTCAGACGAGAACAGAAAATGACAGAGATCCCAAGCATGGCCATCCTCTCTCCTCTCCATCCGGAGGAGCGTGAGTCACACAGGGCACGAGCAGGGGGAGCACTGAGCCTCCTGCGCCTCCTGCGCCTCCTGCGTCCTCCTCCCCTTGTTTGCCTGAGAGTCATTTTCACAGTGCCAAGATGGAGCTAAAGATTCCTAATGACCACCATCCTATTAACAGAGACCCATGAAGCCTTGCCATGTGAGCAGCAGCATGCTGTAATGAACAGACACTTCCCAACACCCACCCCGTTTCCACTTGATTGAACTCTTTATTTGTGTTTCTAAAAGGCATCATACCATTACCAGTAATCTGCGTGGCTGTACGGATGGATGGATGAATGAGTGCTTAGATGGCTGCATGGGCACCTCCTCCTATGCTCCCTTCCCTTCTATCTGGTGAGGCGGCGGAGAGTTGGGAGCTCACTGGAGCAGAAAAGGCTGCAGGCGCCTGAGTGAGAGTGCAAGAGGACTGAAGACGACGGTCACTATGCCACTCTATTACTCCATACTGTACCAGCTGTTCTCTCTCCCTCATACCCTCCCATCTGTTACTTTGCTCACAGTGTCAGACACCAAGACTACACTGACACCACCCAGTAATGAAAACACACAACAAGACACGCACACAAACACAGGGCTCTAATTTCATTGATGCGCGACGTGTATTGCAATTTGCAAACTTTGCCAGCAACAGCTAAACTGAAGCCCCTATCTTGCATCCGGCACAAAGTTTGACACCAGTGTCTTTTCTAGTTTCAGACTGCAGTTACACTTCCTCATCCAGCGTCCATGTTGATTAAATAGCAAACGCGCTGCTCATCAGCGTGCCTATGGGAGCACTGGTCCTTAGATGAGGCGTGTCCACTGTCCAGGTTTATTGTTGGCAGATTGCTATTCTGAGGCATTGTGACTGACCATAAAAACCCTGGTCCTGAGTCAATGGCACAGCTCTCGGTTATTTCTAGGGTGCATGATCAACACAGTAATGAGAATGTTGAAAGATTGTGGCTATAAAAAGCCAAGACCATCCCTGATTTAAAGGTGGCTGCCATCTCCTCCCACAGCGGTGCCCTGGTCCCGGGGGAGATAGAGCACGTGGCATGTTGCTACTCGGGTGTTCCATCATGACGGGCACACTAACAGCACCTGAAACACGTGTGCATTTTCAACGCTATTGTCGCTCCTCATCATGACTTGTCTCTGGATTTGGCTCCCTAGGACCTCCTCCTCCTACACACGATTTGGACACATTGAAAGTGATCCAGCGTGCATTGCATATGGTGGATCCAGTGGAGCAGGACTTCCAAGGAGGTTTTGAAGCGGTACACTACAGTACATACTCATACATGGTTTTTTACACATACTGTAGAGATACTGTATGCACAGCACTGTGCACAAACATGCAATAGTGCATCAGAATAAAAAGATGGCAATGTTGTTGTGTACACTGCATCAAATTTGCCATAGTATCCGTTTTCTCTCCAGAGAAGCATTCTTCTTTTGCCAAATCTGCCAATATAATAACAATCCGCCAAGGCGCAACTGTAGCTGAGAATGAAACTCTGATTGGTTTATTGCATTTTACATCAAAAGCAGACCAATGATTAGTTAAGAGGCTATAAATACAGCCACTGTGAATCATGCATCTAGCATTGAGATCACTTTTTCTGTTGTTAAAATAGCAAAAGTAGGCTTGACATACCCTGCATGCACGTGCCATGCACTTCAGACCATCAACATTAGTCTGGAGATGACAGTTAAACTGATTCCATTAACTTTCTGTTATTTGTCTTTCTGTACTATGGCCATCTTTAAAAGCGGGCGTAGGCCCTAACCTGCGTTGTGTTGAACCAGCATGGCTCCGCCCTGCACCCAGACTCAAACCCACAAACAGCAGCACCTCGGATCAGGAGTCGAGCATGCTAACAATCCAGCTAAAAGCCCAGGCTACTAGCTTTCATGCCAGCAGCACTCTTGAGGCGTCGGGGAGTGAGGTTTACCAACGTTCCACATGCATAGCCAAGCATGTAGCCTCATGTCTCCCATGCCAGTTTCATTCATCCCGACCGGGCGGGACAGGGACGCACGTTTCGGTTTTGCTGAAATAACTCCTGAATGTTTTTGTTCAGAGCTGAACATGCAACTGTAGGCTATTTGACAGATGACAGATTTGGTTGCTAGTGACAAAATATTAGCGTTCAATGCAGTACGATCTCGCTAATTATGTTTTAAAAAGCATTAAAAACGTTCTGGCTCTCTTAGGCTATATGAGCAACAGGCACGCACAATATACAGCTTCAATCAAAGAATTGCAGCTTTAGGCTACTAAATCACAATTCACTAACTTTACCATACAGTCGCAATGTTACATTTTCATACAGTTTCATCTTTATTTCATGGTAGCCTATATTCTAAAATATCCACCATTACAAATATTCTTGGTTTTAATAGAATATTATAATATTGACTGGCTTTAAAATATATCCTATGGTGCTATGCTGAGCAATGCAAAGGTTTTGAAAGATACAAAAGGCCCTGTATTGGAGTTGTAAACTTACACTTTTAAGGTATAATATTGTCTAAATTGTGTTAATGATGTTTAATTGGTTGCTGATACAATTAAATCTGATACAATGAATGTGAAATCCAGGTATATTGCTGTAATTAGTGTCAAAATTCAACATTAATGAAATGCTGACAGCCTACTAGATTTTTACTTCAGCTGACCTCCTTGTCTTCAAGTAAATCAGAAAAGAAGTTATTTAGACAAGTGTGTGCTAGACTGCTCCTGTAGCCAACAATCCCCTCTCTACCCTTTGGGAATTTGGTACTTTGGGGTTAACTGTAACCATTTTCTGAGGCTGTTGAAAACGCACCAAATCACACAATGTGGTCGTTTTGGGTGTCGTGGGTTGTAATAAAGGTTGTCGACGATCAAACTGACTACTTTTTTTCATTCGTTTTAAGAGTTTAAAAGAAGAATTTCTAGTTGTCTTGCCAATCGCGCTCATAGTAGCCTATCCGCTGACGTCGGGTCCCGTAGCAACACAGTAGGCTACAGTATGAGGCTGCTGAGCCTGTCTTGTTGGCGGTGGCCTGTTGGAGGGATTGTAAGAAAAGTTGTAATTGTCAAATCGACTCGTTCTTTTTGATTTCTTCATCTGAAGAGGAGGAGAAGAAGGATTGGCAGCGATTGCGGCCGGGGCAAAAGTATAGTGTGGAGAAACCAGGTCCGCAGAGGTACGGCTCGCCAGCACCTGGGCTACCTTGTTGAGTTTATTATGTGGTGTCAAAACCGCAAGGATGTTTTTCCCCCACAGTATTTTGGCAGCAGCTGCCGCCAAATTCGCCAAATTCTACCCTCCTGCTTGAATCAGACCGTCATCCGCACACAAGGATGTTTTGACAGTAGGCTAGCTAGCCTATGTTGGCAGCAATTGCTAAATTCTATCCTCCTGCTTATACCCAAGCTAGAAGAAAACCAAAAACTCTCCTCTTAAACTCTTCAAATTAATTTTAAAAGTAGTCAATTTGATTGTTGACGACCTTTATTACACGCTACGACACCCAAAACGACCAAATTGTGTGATTTGATGCACGTTTTAAACGGCCTCAAAAATGGTTACAGTTAACCCCAAAGTACCGGGAATTTAACTGTTATATGATCCTTGGTGATGTAAATTATGAAAACCCCTTTCTTTGGTTGGTCTTGATGCGGCCTTGACTCCTTTAAGACTCGGTCTCGACTCAGACTTGCTTCCTAAAAGGCTCGGTCATTGTCACTCGGTCTCGGCTGCAGTTAAACCAACGGTCTTGACCCCCCCCCCCCCCCCCCCCCCATCGTAGGGCAGTGGCGGCGATGCGGCGGGGACGCTACGGCGACGCCCCCTTCCCCTGGACAGACACCACCTTAACTAACAAATTTTCTGGGGGAAACCCTGCATACAGTCAAGTGTCAGTTCTAGCAAGGCTAGTTGTAGGTAGTTCTATGAGAGGAGATACTCTCTGAAGAGCTGGGTCAGCAGGAGCTTTTGACAGTAGAGAGGAACACTCATGCGCTGGTAGGAACCGGTAGTGCGTTCCACCAATGGGGAAAAACAGATGGCAGTTTGGATTGCTCTGAGGGTACAGGTGGCATAGTCAGACATAGTTCAGTCCTCTGAGGAGTGCAACAGTCGGAACGTAACATACGGTATGCCTGTATATAAAGTGAGTGGGAGCAGAACCGGAGACTACTTTGTAGGCAAGTGTAAGTGATTTGAATTTGATGCTGGTGGCTAAAGGTAGCCAGTGCAGCTGGGTGAGTAGCGGGGCAACATGTGCTCTTTTGGTTTAGTTGACGACTAAACTTCACTGTAGGCTGTTACAATAGGCAAGTTGTGAGATGACTATGGCCTGTACCAGGGTTGGGATAACATATGACATGATTGGAGAAGGCTAGTTGGTTATCGAGCATTACTTCCATTTCTTGCGACCTTGATAAGGAAAATCACACATCAGACCTCACAATTGAACATAATCACACAGATTTGGTATCTACGCCTCTGGTCAGTGTGACATGTATATTGATGGCATGAGATGACATATTGACATGCCTTATATTTAGACACAGAGTTCAAGGCGAGGTGAGAACAAACATGGTGGGGGGGCGGGGGGGGGCTGCTGATTACTGTCCATGGTAGTCTGGAGTCATGATGGCATCCATTATCATTCACAGCATATGATCTAGTCCTGCGGATGGGAGGACCAGAGGGTGGTGAGAGGGTGTGAAGCAGCTGGTGTCTGAGGTGAGACTACAAGCTCCACACCCTGTGGCTAGAGCTGGCTCTAAATTTAGTTCCGGGCATCGTCCAGCCTTCAGCCATCAACAGACAGATTACCTCCAGTGCGAGTATATATCACAAAAAGTCATAGGTTTTCCCCACAAAATACAGTATAATAATATGTTGATGTTTTTGTGTGTGTGTGTGTGTGTGAGTGTGTGTGTGTGTGTGTGTGTGTGTGTGTGTGAGTGTCTCCAGGATTTGTCATGGAGAGAAAAGGCAGACACACAGCATGTCCTCATGTGTTCATAATAGTATTATAATATATGACTCTATTTTATTATTTTAAACAAATTATTATACAATTTAAGCATATTTACTTACAGCCCTCATAGATGTCTGTGGGTATATGGACAGCTGTTTCATTGAAGGACACCAAACGTTTAAAGGCTGGGTCATCTGTAAATTCTGGTCTCACTCTATTATCGGGATATTCCTCATCATCTGTTTCATTCTGTGGAAAACACAATTATTTAGATAGACACTGCACAAGTGCATGCACACAAATGCACATTTGGAGGTCATATTTTATTGAGGGCAACTGCATTTGTTTAAGTCGTTGTTAATAGTCGTCATGTCTCAATCACATTACTGTAAATGTTGAAGAGTTGGATGAGAACACATATCTGATGACCCAATTACAACAAACAGAAAGGAAAGGGACTTACACCATCTTTGGCATTATAATATGACACATCTCCCTCCTAAAAGCAGAAACAAGAGCAGGAGAATCCAGTTGTTATTCAGGAAATTACTAATCATTTTAAGACACATATCTGAAAATGTGTGTGTGTATCACAATGTACAAGGCAAACTTGTTTTCTGTGTCAAAATGTTCACAAGGTTTTCACTTGGAGTGAAGAGGGCCTGTCAGTTAATGTTTTCATTTCTTCAGGGTGAGCGGATAACAGTATCATTTTATGAAAACTTTTATTTGTGCATTGCTACAGCAGCCACTCAAGTGGCACTGGATGTTCATTATTTTTTATGCTATCATTGTCTCCTATAATTGTTTGTAGGATATGTCAGAGTGGATGATAGAGAGGCTCTGTCTCTGACATATGGTCACCCTAAGGACATGGGTATTCTTCACTGGTTGACACCACTTCTGTCACCTGCAGAGTGACAATATAACAGAGATGACTTTCTGCTGAAGGAATGCTGCATAATGAAGCATTCCTGTGTAAACAAGAATTGTTAGATACTGTCTTCCAAGGTACAGCGAAGGTCAACAAAATAACATTTATATTGGAGAATTATGGCAGTTTTTCAACATATGGCCCTTACATACCTCAAAGTCATCTTGCCACTGGTGCTTCAACTGCAACTCCTCTGCTGCTGTAGCCAGATTCTGGAATGAAAGAGAGTGCATTTTTGAATATCTAGTGAGATGAGAAATCTATCACAAAGGAAAGGGCTTTTATCACAACCATAGACTGTAAAAAACACAGGATAACATTGCATGCTGTCTGTATACCTCATACAAATGTTCATTTCAACTTATTTTTCTGACCAACAACTGGCCTGGTTTCGTTTAGTTCCGTCATCTTAAAATAACGTGATAATTTCATTTAATAATATCTTGTAAAAACGTGAAAATATCATATCTTGAAATAACATGATATTTTCATGTTATAATATGAAAATATCGTTATCACGAAATAACGTGATAAATTCATGTAACAACATGAAACTTTTGTTAAAACTTGAAAAAGATCTTGTTATAACAAGAAACTTTCACGTAATTAGGCTACTTGTTACTGAGCCTTTTTTTTTAGTGTAACAGCAATACGCCATCGTATGTTCGGGGATGTCACTCCCAAGAAAATGTATTAAAACTCCTTAAGTCTCCTTAACATTCTTCACTCATTATCCAGACTCGCATGAATATACACTCTCTTATACCCTCTTAAGGCCATCGCCCACCGGACACATACGCGGCGCGCCGCGACAATAAAAAAATTAGAACTCCATTGTTTTCAATGGAGCAAAGCCCACTGGAAACGTCTGCCGCGCAGCACCCGAACTATTCTAAAATCCTGCGCGTCAAGCCCAGACCGCCGAACACCGCTGAGCACCGCTTCTGGTGGGCGCCGGGCTTTATACACTTACATGGCATGGCTTACATGTCTAACCTCTCTTATTTTGTCCATATATTTGACCAATGACTAATGTCTGCACCCATATATATCCCTGCACTGCTGCTATAATTCGATATTACTATGTTATGTTTATCTTAATTGTCCATATATTTATAATAGTACGGTTATATTACTATGTTTACATTTTTGTACTGTACATATTTATTGCAGGTCACTAGAATTTAATCTTGCACTGTTGCACTGTTGGACTTATTTGCACTACCAACTTGACACACACCTCATACCTCATACTGGATCACAGTAGCAATCTTCAGTACATTCATGCACATTTTTATTTCTAGTACTTTACTGCTCCTTTAGTCATGCTGATTGCTGATTTGTTGATTGTTGATTTGCTTTGTATTTTCCTGTTTACATTGTAGTGTATGTTGTGTGTGGTGTCTTGAGCTGCTGAGACCTTGAATTTCCCCTTGGGGATCAATAAAGTATCTATCTATCTATCTATCTATCTATCTATCTATCTGAAAACAATTAAAACTCACAGCATATTGATAACTTTTCCTTCAGCATTGTCGTAGTGTAGCCTAACCGTTAAAACGAGGCAGATACAGTATTACATTGCAACTGTAACGTTGGCTGCAAAGATTATGCAGACTGTTACAACACACACACACACGTTATCAAAATCATACACTGGACGCTTTATGCTATAGTCTTTCTACATGGGTTTAGTTAATGATCGGCAGTGCTTGAAGTGGGAAAAAATAAGTGCAGGAACTCTAATTTTCCGACATTTGTGCGGTGAAAAAAATTCTTTAGGATGTGTTGGTTCAAAAACGCTTTCAAGCAATAACCTATAGGCCTAGACTACTTTTTCTAATTCACAAATGGAATACTGAAAAAACATTAGGCCTACTGTAAAACAACATGAACCACACCAGTGTGATAGCCTACTTGTAGCCTAGGCCTAACAATAGACTGGGGCTAAAGTCCCAGTTGAAGAAAACTGCTGTTACGTTGATTTAATTAACAATATTAACATCTGGCCAAGAACAGAGTTTCAAGGTCAAAAGTCAAAAGTGTGACTGTAAGTGTTCTTTCTTTTACTATTTTGGGTCCTGAAATGGCATATCAAGCATCTGCCATCGCTATGACAAACAGGTGTTTGAATACAACTTCTGATTTGAAAAATAAATTCTTTTGAAGTGGGGGAAATGGGGAGGTATGAAAAAATGCAGAAATTTGATGTGATTTCAAAAAAAGGATATACAGAGACATTCTATACTCCATTGGAATCAGTAGGATCTCCTGTTTATTTTGACATGTAGTTTGCCATAGGGCAGTTACGAAATCGTGAGCTATTTCACAGAGAAGAATGAGTATGACGCAAAACTGAATGTGACATTAATTTTTGTATGTAACTGTAATTTTCAACGCTAATTATCTCGGGAACCGTTCGTCATAGAAACTAGCGGCTAGTGCCGTTGGAAAGGTCAGGTTCTGCAGTTTCATATGATATGCCTGTTAATTCTGTGCGACAATCTCGCGCAGCAATATGACCGAGAAGAATGGGTTCGGCCGCGGCCGCATGGTGCGTCTCAGAGAGGTTCGGCCGGCGGCCCGATGGTAGGATAATCTTCTTGCGGCCAGTACCGGTCCGTGACCCATAGATTGAGAAACACTGTGATAGGGCACTGTCGTGGCTCGTGGGTAATGTAGTCTTTTATCGGTCTTGTGATATTGTCTATTAGTGAGCCACTGTCGCTGCGTCGGATCAGTTCAGTAAGTACCGGAACGCAGAAAAAAGTGGCGGAACCCAAAAGACGAAAATACAGAAGTTCCGGAACTGCGTTCCGCTGCGTTCCGGCCCACTTCAAGCACTGATGATCGGGCTATAATAAGACCACACTTCAATAGTGGTTCATGTCTGGGGGACGTCTAGGGGACGTCTGGTCACCCTACTTTTCAGACATCAGTCAGTATGACGTCGTCAGGCTAACTTACACCCTTCCTTCACTTTTAATATTGGTGGTGGGTGCACTGGGGATACTCAGAGAGCACACTGCATTTTTGCTACAGTTGTTATTTTGTATAAATGTATATGCTCAGAATAGCAAGTGTGGAAACTCATGCGCATGCAAAAATAAACCTTACACATCACTACAAAACTCATATTTTCGTATGCAGAAAACAAAGACGGATTTTTAATAATACATAATGCTTTGAATGATGATTCATAGGGTTCTTTGCGCATTGAACATAACATCTGCATGTGAATATCAATTTTGCATTTCGATTTTATTTACATGTTGTTTATGTTATAGGAAAATATAGGGCCCAGGATTAAAAATAGACTAAGAACAAACTCTTTGCCATCTACATTTCATCAGTCAATGGTCGACATTCACATTTCTCCTAAAACACTGAGCCTGTGAACACTGGCATGCCTTTTTTCATAGGAAGCTGTATGGACATAAACAGAAAGGAGATATGGGAAATATGTAACGTTGTTTATCCTCCATAAATCTATCCTCATGTTCTACAGCACAAAGAAGGCCAACTCTTAAGTGAGTGAAAAAGAACAAGAGAAAAATAAGAATAAGAGATGAGAGAGCAAGAGGAGAGGGGAGGGGTCAGTTAAAAATAGTCTGTCCACATGTCATTAGAGGGTCACTCCAGGCCTACTCTGGGAAACATGGATATGATCTTTTTAGCTGTCTAAGAATGTGCACTGAGTGATTCATCCATCCTCCTTTTCTCTAACATGGTCTTGACAAATCTCACCAGGGATTGTATTGTTGGTAAGGCAATAGAAAAGAGGGAAGATGGCAAATTAGAAAGTCATGTCCAAGTCATGTACACCAACATTTGTAACACAGTTTAACTGCAAAAAGCAGCATTAATGTTACAATACTTGCACAGTGTAAGTAGTTCCTTGATAAACCCTATTCCCATGTGAATCACCAAATAAGGTTCTGAAATGGACAGAAATAGAAGGTGACAACAACACTGTAGTGTAAACACAACAATGTGGTGTGTGCTGTACCGTTACAGCTTATTGGTTTACAAGGCCAAGAATGTGTGCTGCACCCTTACAGCTGCATACAGGGGCACTATCCCACTGTAGAACACAGCCTATTGGTTTACAAAGTCAAGAATGTGGCCTGTTGCAAGACAAGCTAGGTAGAGTATAACACACAGCCTCCTTACTCCGCTTTAAGGAGTTAAGAAACTTCAATAATTTTTCAAATTGGTCCCTATTGTTAGATCATTGTTGGGTCTGCATTTTCACTATGGACATGGAGTTGAGTAGTGCCTAAAAATAGTTAACATAGCCTATCTAAAATATTTCTAACATATGAACATTCTAGCTCGTGACACACTGCTCAACTTTTTAAAAAATAATTGTATTTATTTATTTTTTTAATGCAGTAATTTAAGGTAATTTATGTTTCAGATCATGTAGAGGAAACAATATGGAATCACTCAATCTCATGGAAGAAATGATGGAATCACAAACCCAAAACATCATTATTAGTGACAGCTTGATTTCTCTGAGGCATATACTTCACTAACATACGGTAGATATTCTTGATCAATCAGATTCCAACTTTGTTGAATATCAGTTAACAAATCAGCTTTGCAGGATTGAGTCATTTTCTTCAGTTTCCACCATCAGTGGAAACAATGCTTTGCCATAGAGCAAAGAACATTAAAACCTTCCTTCAGGAAAGACATATCAATTCAATGACGCGGCCAGCATACAGTCGTGATCTCAATCACATTGAACCGAATAGATAAAGAATACTGTTCGTCATTAGTAAAGTCTATGCCTCAGAGAATTCAAGCGGTCATAAAAGACAGAAGAGATGCAACAAGTACTAATTATGATGTTTCAGGTTTGTGATTCCATATTTTTTCCCCTCAGGATTAAGTGATTCCATATTTTTCTTCTACTGTACATGATCTGAAATCTCTCACAGAAAAAGCAGAACACCAAATGAAATTTCACTAAATGTTTTACATTAGTATTTCTATGTAGCATATGTGACAAATAAACCTCCATGTATCCTTGTATCGTTGTAGTAAGTAAACTCAATAATGTCATACACGATGCCATCATGCAACCATTCAGAGAGCTAATTGCTACAGTACTTCTGGTGAGAGTTTGTTGTCAACACTGGTCTGCAATTCAGGCTATTGGTAGGAACTGTTTGAGATTTGACATTGACCACTATGTTTTTAATTTACAGAAATAGCAAACACAGTCAACATTTATTTATTACATGCATGCATGCTTGTAATTTCATCAGTCGCCATGGCAATTCATCAATGATCATTATTAGTAGTGTATGGCTGTTCTTATCTTAAGTAGAGTATGTATAGATGATTTACCTTTAAAGCTCTGGAGCGATTGAGAAGGAGCTTCTCAATGTTGCTAGCAGCACTGACAACCAGCTGCTTAGCATTATTATGCTCCACCACGTAATGTTTATTGTAGTTCTGAAAGATCTGTGTAATATGAAAGGGACAGATATGTCATTTAATTCATGCAGAGTAGCCATGGACATAATTTACAAATGTACAGTATAACTGTCTTGATGGACCATAAACATTGTAACTACAAAACATTAAAGATTCTGCTCATATATCATATTCATACATGGTACGATGTGTATAGCCAGACTGGAAATCAAGTTTAATCAATCAAAGTAATTCTGTTTTATATTCTCTAAGCATGTAGTGTTGGTCATCAAAAGCATGATGTATTGAAGCTTCATTGAATCCCATATGATTCACAATTACCTTTTTCAGTCAGTCAAAGCATTTTTCTTTAGTAAATAGACCTTTAGATAAATTTGGAAATTGGTCATTTTGGCTGTTTTGTTTTTGTTATATTCATATTGGGTCTTTCTCCCATCTGTGTAAGTTTAAAAACTTAAATACTGTCATTTACTCGTCATAAAGATAGTTGAAACAGACAAACAAACAAACAAACAAAAAACATACATATTACCCCCCTTTACTTTACACAGCTATGCACTTCTGAGGGCTGTATTGAGTCAAGGGCCACAATGAAGTGACATACATTTTCCTTCAACAAGCATTACATGACAAACATTTGCTTCAGTTACCCTATAACAATATAGCCGTCATGCAATTGACATCTATTCCAAATAACTGATTTGTACAAAATTACTGTAGATCTTATAACAGAAGGGAAAAAAGTCCTGATGTTTGGATGACTCTTTACCTTAATAAGACTTTGAACTCCACTTTCAGCATCAATCAAAGACACCAAGTCCTTCTGCATCTGCTCCACCCATTCCTGTACACTGTACAAAATATATAGAGAACCATTATCAATAAATACTGTTCACATAAAAATGAGGCATGATAACAGTTTCCATATCCCAAAACAAACGAAGATACTGAATGTATGTTGCTGGTTGATGGTTCTGTCAATCAGAAAGTTTCTACTCTGATGTGAAGAGTATTCTAAGGATTCCCCTGGGTGCATGCTAGCCTGACTCTCGCCAGACCCTTGTAGTTCCGCCATGCTCCACCAGAGGCTGAGCTCCACACAAGGGTCTGGACGCGAGGGCAATCCAAACTCGTTCCAGTGATCAAAAAATGAGCAACCAATCAGGAGCGCCGAAGCGAGTGTTTGATCAGAGCCCCTTCAGGGAGAGCCGGTCCACTTCCTATTAACTCCATTGTACCGGATTGTTCCTGCAATCTGTTGAAATTCCGCTAGGGGCGTTGCCGAGCAAGTGATAAATGAATTGTGGTCTATGGGGCTAAGCGGCTAGAACTCGTTTTTTTCACAGTTGACAACTTCATTTCTTAATGTACATTGTCGTAGTAGCTACCTGAGTATAGGTTTTCCACTGGAAATGAAATAAAAAGTCACTCATGTCCTTTCTACTTTTCATAGGATGGGCCGTTTTTCCCTGTAACATGCTAGCATTTAGCTCATGGATGCTCGCGACAATCGCGACCGATTACGACCGTCGTGAAGCTGAACCTTCTTTTAGGTCTATGGCCGTAAAGTGGTTCGCTTGTGTCACGTGACATGAAAACTTTGAAAGGGTTTTTAGGAATAACAACACATATTGAAAATTGTATTGGTCAGCTGATTGTCAAGTCAAGTTATCCTGCATCGCATGCATTAATGCAATTTCAGGAGAAACAATTATATAACGACAAATGTGGTACTGGGGGGTTCAGCTCCATTGCTACCCATTCATTCATCACTTGCTCGCGATCGCCCTCTAGTTGCAGTACCATGCGGAAGTATTTCGCTAGTGGTCCTTCTCCCCTTATTAGACATTCTCTGGTTTGATTCAAAAAACAATGGCGGCACGCAGCGAGGAGTCTTGTGCTGACATTGATTCTGCTATTTCAACCGTTTTGTCGAATCTATCGAGTATTCATTCTTTAAAAGATTAACAGAGAATAGTTTTGAAGACATTTATTGGTGGCAAGGATGTTTTTACTCTTCTTCCGACCGGGTTTGGCAAGAGCTTGAAGAAGCCTAGCACGTCATTCAAGATAACAGGCAAGTGGTTTATCAAATCACATGCGAGGATGTTTTACAAGGACCCGCCTTCATAAATACATCTCCTATCGAGAAGTCCCAGATCCTTGTGTGAAGCAGACAGCGAACTACAGGATCTGGCGAAAGTCAGGTTAGGTGCATGCTGCCTTGCACGCAATTTCATTCATGCTGCTAAGGCAGTCTGGAAACTACCACCCTAATTTTTGCCTGAGATAGGGGGCCAATCACAGAACAGGGGGGAAAGCAAGACGATGGTGATTGTTGGTCCATAGACTAATTCACATTGTTGAAATAAAAGTAGATATCCCTGTAAATACCTCTTTAAAACTGGACAACCCAATACTAACTAATGAAAATGAAAAATAGTGGTCACATCTCACATGACCGACAGGCAGCCATTTTTACTGCCTTCATGCCGCTCGTAAACTCGGAGGACCCATCCTTAAAAAGTCACGACCCAAAAAAAGTGTGTTCATAAGATCAGTTCGGAAAAAAAAATACAGGAAACGCATAAATACGCTATTAGAACTGCTTACTGGTTGAGCAAGAAGGAAAATGTCTCGGGTGAGTGTGCCTTGGGGCACAAAACTTCTCTGAGCAAAAAATCCAACCTGCCGGCGAATTCGGATTTCGCACGGCAGCTCAGGCTGGAAACCTGCACATCTTTCTCCCCTGCTTCCTGTCCACAACCTTTGGGTCCAATTACAAACTACCTAATCCAAAAGACGCACCGGATCATTGGTCTAATTCGTTGAAGGACTATCCAAGCTTACAGAGACATTTGAAAGATGCCAATTGATCACGCCTCTCTAAAGCGCAGACTCCCCATACTAAAGTTCAATCTTAAGAGATACTGTGAATATACATACAGTACTTTTTAGAGCAATACATAAAAGTTCATGATGATGACGTACAACGGAAATGTTGGACCATGGTACCAGCACCACAATGGATGGTACCAAAGGCAACTTCTGTGAAGCATTCTTCACAAGCTGCATTGTCAACACAGTGGAAAAGTCCATTTGAGTGCACTTTAAGTGTATTTGAAACTATCTTCTTTTTATACATCTTTGAAACTATATTTTTATACGTCTTTTTGATCCACTTATGGAGGGCATTATCCTTACTTATTTTATTTTATTTCAAATGTAAAATTCCACTCTGAAAATGCAGATTGCAGTCAGAACACAATGGCAGAGAGTACAGTAAATGTCACCTCATGTGCTGCTTCACATCAATCTATTTCTAATAATAACCACCAGAGCATCAAGGACATGTTATATGACCTCTGACAAATGTGTTAGTGTTGTATGACATCTGTAAGTCAACCTGTATTCATTTGTTCACATGAGCCTACTTTATGACAGTTAAACACCACTGCATGTGTAACTTATACACCCAACATGCATTACTGTGACTATCAGCACACTCACTTCAGGTTCCATCCCTTACCTAAAAGTTACTGAACCATGAAGACTTCATTATCAATGCATGAGAGAGAGCATAAAGCAAATGAACACGGCTTTTAAAGGACATATTGTTTGCTAGAGTGTCATCATCAATGAGCTTTTATTGATGGTGTCGGAAACTGGACCCCGGAGCTGTTTTCTTATTTAAAAACACAGTGTAATGTGATCAGGGAACCCAGGGCAGCCATATATTTAGCAATGGGGAACAGCTGCCTAGAGATTTCAGTGGCCCGCGACCTGTTGTCAGCAACATTTCTGTTCCACCTCCTCTCACAAAGATGTTAAGGAGTCATATTCAATGAAGCCTCTCCTTTAACACATTTAAAGGCGCATTCAGAGATTTTGCTGGAAGTAGTGTTTGTCTGTGTTTATTGTGTATGTTTAAATGTATTAGCAGATACTTTTGTGCAGACAAGCATTACTGTATATTTCAACCAAGAACCAAACAAAACACACCAGAGTTTCAATAGAAAGTTTGCTTGTAATGTGAGCATCTGTAGCTTTTCTACAGGAGATAAGCAAAACATCAAAGGTGTGATATATAATCATGTTTCTAGACATTTTTCCCTTTTTGTAACATGTTTTATGGTGTTCAATGGATTACAAATAATGTAGACGTAATGTAAAACTGCCAAAACGACTTACTATAGCACCTTTTACTGGCAAGAACATAATAACACTTAAACAAGACGCTTGCTGAAGAACTACCGGTATGCTATGCACCTTTACTCTGTGGACTGAACAGAGCACTGCAGTAAAACACAGACTCCAAATGATTTCAAACTAATTCTTGACTCCAAACTAATGAGTGACTTCACAATTCAAGAATGGAAAATAACTGTAGGGGAAATTGAAAAACAAAATCAGGCCAATGACATGAATTGGCTTATGAAGTAATAAAAGACTAAAAAGAGAGACAGAGTGACTCAGAAGGGGAAAAAACTGACCTTAGTGCTCAACTGGCAGAATTACGCAACTGCTGAAACCCTGTCTATTCATTGGGAAACTCATTAAACACACATCTCTAATAATATTGCAAAATCTGCATCATATTGCTGTTTAATCATTTTATCCATGCCACACATTGGAGAAAAAATTGATTTAAGTTTTAGAATGGCAGTCAGCTCTTTTCTCTAATTAACTGTAAACTTCAAATACCAAAGTAAGCTCTATACACATGTTAAGGTAGATTATGATTAAAACAGAATGTGTGCACATCTCCCTCTGTGTGAGTGTGGTTTGTGTGTGACAGAGGTGAGTGGAGTTCCTTTGCACATAAGCAGTGTCCTCGGGCATGTCTGTCTCCACAGATATATTGTTCCTTTACACATCTCCTTCCTGCTCTACCTGCACTTCTCTCTTTTCCAATTATATTCCCTTCACTGCAACTGCATACTGCTTCAGCTCCAAATCACTCACTCCCAATTAGAAATGAATTCCTGTTGAAGGGAACCATGATTGGCCTTTACACCGGCTGTGTAACTCATTTTCAAGTAACTCACTTCAAATGTTGTGTTTTAGTTCACCGTTTTTAGTTGCCCATCTCAGCTAACCATCTCAGCCGTAAAACTTTGTTCCAGTGCCCATCCCTATATGACGGAGCTTGGTGCTTTGTTTCATAAATAGCTGGATTGGCCTTATGGGTAAAGGGTCCAATTAGCCTTATAGTAACCATTCGCTAACCAAGCTTAAGCGACCCTTAGATCTTCCAGGCAAGTCAGAGACTCAATTCTAATTGTTGAAAGTTAGTGTGGCCAGTTTGACCTGTGATTCACCTTAATATGTTCTGTTTTTACAATACTGCAGACAATGACAACATCTGTTTCGGGAAAAATAGACAGAAAGCAGAAAATAGCGAGCCATCCGGAGATTAATTGCATTCTTTTTAGAAAACAATTGTTTTTTAGAAGTGTCTCATAATATAGAATCTAAATCTCAAAACGGGAATTGGCACACAAATTGAATTGCCAAGTATCATCAAAGAATCGTGTGGGGACAAAGGCATATCATCTCAGCCCCGGGAAAAGACATGCAGTGAAAAATATATAAAGACTCAAGTTTACACGAGTTGTACTTTTTGCATTTTTCCTATGTAATTGTCGTTAATAAGTTACAGGCCTCTTATTTTAGCATCAATGTAGAAAAGTTAAAAGCAAACCCTACAGTGCTAAGAAGCAAGGACGGCTAAGAAGCTAAGACAGATTGATAGTGTAAGAGATGGATGTTTGTGTGAAAGAGATGGGATAGGAAAGTTCATCCTCTTCTCTGACCTTGTGCTCTCTGCTCGTTGTGGAGCAGAAATAGCCAGCAGCTCCAGTTCTCACGCAGGACTGAACATTCCTCTGTAAATAAATCGCCGTGGCTATGTCTCCCAAATAGTCAGGTGTTAATACATGAGGCCTTTATCAGACATACACACAAATACCACAATCCCATACTTCAGACAGACAAGGAGGCAGCACACATTAGTGGCCTCAGACAGCACAGAACTCCAGATTCTCCAGCCAGTACAAATATTCTGCACCACGCTCTTTTGGTTTCTACAATTTACAGTATTCACCCTATCTTAGAACTAATTGGATAAAATAGGCTGTGAAAAGAAGAGGAATATTTCATAATTAAATCGTTTAAGCATGTAATTTAATTACATGTCAAAATGGAGAGTCTATGTTGGGTGAACTCTGACAAGCTTCAGTGAAATTCAGCTGTGGATAAAACACTGAGCTGCTAGCTTCTCAAAACAGCAGCAGTAGCCTACAAACTGGAAAAATAACATGAGCAAAGAATATGATTTCACACTAAGCTGAGTAACCGACAGAATGGATGAACTGAAGTCAATCCATATAGCAATGCCCCTACTGACATGATGAACTGCACTGTATTGGAGAAGGAAAATGAGAGGGAAAAAATCATGTGCATGATTGATTAAGCACACTCGAAATAAGCATACAAAACTGACCAATTGCCTTCTCTTTCAAATGCACACTCAAAGAGAGAGAGAGAGGGAGAGAGAGCCTGACGCTGAGTCTTAGGTGACAGGTCCTATAGCATCATAACAGCGAGGATCAAAAGGGGCCAGTGAAAATATCTTAGAACAATAAACACACTGATGTGCCTTTTCATTCTGTTCCAATCTGCCACAACTCACAGGATAGCATCTGTAACATCAGACTTTGCATTTCAGATTAGATAATGTTAATCCTCTGCCTCGCAGCAAGAACTGATGCCACAAGACATGTTTCAGCCAGAGAGGAAATCAGAGACTGTGTGAAAGTGACAGAAGAGGGGTTGAGGATTAGGAATGTGAATGCAAACTTTCTGACACACACACACACACACACACACACACACACACACACACACACACACACACACACACACACACACACACACACACACACACACACACACGTGACTAATGTGTAGATGCGGCAGTGGACTGTAGGTATATGAGGTTTATAGTATGCAGGCAAAAAATGAAGAAAGAGAAGAAATAGGATTGTCCACATGAGCTACAATTTCAGTAGGGATTTAAACTAGTGGTCTGGCATGACTTGACGCAGGACCCAATGTATGCTGTTCTTGACCTCTGACAACATCTTTCTCCCTCTGTGATCACCTAAAAATGCTGCTCCTGACTTAAGGGTAACTGACTGGACTAGTCTCAACTCAAGAACTGAGTGTGTGCTGTGATTGACGTTCACAACAATTCTGGGCAAAAAAACAAAAGCTCACAATGACGATCTCAACTTGCAAGTTGTCGGCTTAAAGTAGCCTATACTAGACAAGCATAACTCAGGAACTGCACAATGTTGTTTCATATGCTAGGCCCTAAATGTCCCTTGTCAGCATCACTTCTGATGAATGTGAATAAATTGAATAGGCTACTAGCATCGCCCATTTCCAAGGAAGAATAACACATGTAAATGGTTATGTGGACTAAAAGGAAACGTATGGTCTAACCTGCCCTTCAGTTGTGCCTAATGTCGAGATGATGCATTATAAACAAGTAGACGGCAAGACTGCATTTGCTATACGTCCGATTTGGCCCGAACGTGGCCAAGATCATGCGTAGCCTAATGGAATGACATGAATCACGTATCCTTGGTGGGCAATGTCAGACATTTTAGTTTGTTTGTTTGTTTGTTTCTTTTGTTTTGCGTAAACGGAGAAAGACCAAAGGTACAGTACAGATTGTCTGTATTTAACCTTAGCGTACATGCAACAATTGATCGCTCAACATTTGTTGGTTACAGCCTACATTGGACACAGCCCAAAAGGAACCGCCTCGTTCGTTGAGCAGAAATAAACATGCGAGCACAAATTGAACAACTCGTTCAAATACTTTGCAAATACAAGCCTTGATGAAAGCAATGTTCATTTAACAAACGCGCAAAGGCGATCAAACTAACCAACGTTACTGTAGGTTTCAGTAGCCATTGATGCGAGAATCAGCTTTGAACCATATTAGGGCGCAACTTGTGGCACTTCAAAGATCTTGAGTTCATGCAGCCCTAATATCTTCAACAGTAGGCCTACCAGGAAATAAACTCGTCGATAACATATATAATTATACTTCTAGTGTAGTCTTCTGTAGACTAAACGCCAAATGGTTCGATGAGTTTGACTGAGATGAGGAACATGTTTGTTTTACTTTTGCTACTTACATTACAGATGTTGGAAACTGCACGGTGGAAACATCGTTGACAACTGAAAGCAGTAGAAGAACGATGCTTAACATTTTATCCGTATCCATTATCAGACGAAGAGAAAGAGAACAGCTGTCCACCGGCGAGTCAGAAAAAAACAGCTAGGATGTCTGCGCTGCTGCCGCTCTCAACGGAATAAACACGGTTTGGTCGACTCAAATGAAATCAAAGCTGCTTTTATCCAACTAACTTCCTTCCTTTGTTTACATCACTTAAGTGAGAGATTTGTACGTAATTCCAAATAAGAGAAGTGCGTTGTCTGCCAGTAGAATTATTTATGTCCAGTTTTCGACTGTAATGGCTAGCTTGTGCCTGTGCGTAAGGGATCAGTTTCCAACCACCCTCAACTAGACTACAATCAGCACGCGTCGCACTCGAGTCGTGAAATCTAGTGGCATGGCAGGACCACACACATAGGCTTTCTCACCTGAAGCAAAGTCCCGTTATTTAAGTTGTTGGGTTCAATTGCTGGTTACAATTAAGTTAATTAAATGTTTTATGACTGACGTTGATGCACACTGCTTTAATGAAAATATCCAATGTGAATGTCTCATAGGTGTAGTCTTCAGCCAACATGATGACCACCACATGGTGTTGCCATGTAGTCTATCTAGATCTGATCCCCCCCCCACACACACACACACACACACACCTTGAATATTGAGTGAATTAATCTTGTGTGCCTGGTCAGTTTGAGATATGCTGATTTAATGCATTTTTAAGTCACTCCTGCCGCACTTGAAACAACATTACTCATCCGAGTTGTTCAAAGTTTAAAAACAAAACACAATATCAATATTGGACAAAAGTGTCTGATAAATACCATAACCACAAAATACCTCCAGTAATTGACAGCCTGTTTGCATAATTGTTATATTGTTGTAAAAGCTACATTTTGGATTTCTTGGGGGAAATTCTCCCATCTAGGGGTGAATTGGTATATTGCAACTGACTTCAGCTCCCCCCACTCACAGCACGATTTACTATATGGAGGCTGCACCATAATTGTCCTAGCTGACACTACAAAATGTCATACATGACTTGTGTATTACTTCTCGTAATCAGGCTATTATAGAATAGTACAAGTAAATTACTTTTGACCATGGCATCATTTTAAACCGGCTCCACCGTACCACTGGACTCAGTGACACTGCTCTCAGTTGGTTCAAATCATACCTCACAAACCGGACAGAATACATCTCCCTGGGTCACTCCAGATCAAATCCACACACAGTCACCTGTGGCGTCCCCCAGGGTTCAGCCCTTGGCCCCATTCTCTTCATCCTCTAATTCACCCTTGGCCAAATCATCAGTCGTCACAAAATTTCATTCTGCTGCTATGCTGATGACACAAAAATGGACTCCCAACTCACCTTTGAAGCCCATATAAATCACCTTTGCAAGACCTCATTCTACCACCTCCGTAACATTTCCAAACTCCACCCCATTCTCTCTCAGATGCCGAAAAGCTGTCTCATGCCTTTGTCTCCTCCAGACTGGACAACTGTAACATACTTCTCATTAGGATCAGTAGCAAGAGTCTGCAGAGACTTACATCCAAAACTCACCTCAAAGAAATTATCAACCCACAAAACACAACATGCTCCATCTGCTCCACTCACTCACACCTCCTCCATATACCCAGAACCAGACTCAGGACCATGGGAGATAGGGCCTTCTGTGCTCCTGCCCGACATCTGTGGAATGCTCTTCCTGACACCTTGAGGGCATCACAATCCACTGACTGTTTCAAAAAAGGTCTTAAGACATGTCCTTTTTCTAACAGTGGTCCCTCCTCTCTGTGGACTGCACCTTGTCATGGTGGAGAGGCTTGTGTACTCTAATGAACCTGAGAGCTATGCCGGCATGGATTTTATATCCCTGGCCAGTTTAACTAAGCCGGATAGGTCAAAGGAGACGAGGCAGACAAAGCAGACATTATACTATTATACATTAGACTATTTGAAATGGTGGCCATCTTGAAAATGGTTGCCATCCTGAATTTTTGAGTGGCACATACCTTTTTCCTCAAAAAGTGTTCCTTGATGAGTATTTCTGCCTAATTTTATGCTTGCATCACCATATGAAAAATTTAAATAATTAATATTGTACAGGAACGGTGGCCATCCTTAAAAAATGGCAGCCATCTTGAATTTGGGACAAGCATGTTTTTCCATCCATTATCATGTCCTTTAGAGAGTATTTACATCAAATGTTATGCTTGGATCACTGATGAATGATTTATAATAACCATTGAATAGCAATGGCGGATTTAAGAGAAATGGCAGCCATCTTGAAAAATGGTGGTGGCCATCTTTATTTTTTTTAGACAAGCACCGTCCCTCCTTGGCTAATATATTCTAAAGATGGAGGCCGAAACATGGCTGTCGCCATATAGACGAATTGCTCCTACGTATTCTAAATGGCAGATTATATGCTAACAATAATACTGATTTGTTGGTGGAAGAAATTACACATGAATGAGCACATTTTTGGAAGAAAGCATGTGTTTTTGCTAAGAATCAACCAAAAAAAACTACACAGTAGCTTTAAATGGATTATCATGTTAGCTGGTGAGGACGGCTGACTTTGCCGCTGGAGTTAACGTTGCAACCTCCTTGCAGATGTGTTCAGCCTACCATTCGCGTCTGTTGAACAGTTTCATTTGAATTGTGACGATCTACTATTTGCAGTGGTTTACAACACGATGTGCCTAGCGCATAGCGGTACAAAATATCTCAGTTCTGCATTCTCTCAACCAAAATGAATCACGCTTATCAATTTGTCTCCATCACATACTCTTGAGTGTGTGCATGCAAGTTTGCTTTTGTGTAAAAGTGTGTGTGTGTTTGCTTGTGAATGTGTGTCTGTATGTCTGCGTGTGTGTGTGTGTGTGTGTGTGTGTGTGTGTGCGTGTGTGTGTGTGTGTGTGTGTATGCGCACTAGGGATGGATTTTTTCATACCACAGTTGAAAATCAAGAAATTACTGCAATTTCACAGTATACCCCTTTAAATCTCCCCTCTCACATCACTTATGATTATGAGTTATGGATTATGAATTTTGTGACGTTATCACTCCCAATTTAAAGGGACACTTCGCCGATTATCATTAAGCTTTGTATCTTTAGAAAACCAGTCATGTTTTTGAATGGTCCTGCATCATTCCCTCAGTTTGCCTTGAGATGGGAGAAATACGGATTTCAATGAAACCCATGAATAGGACTTCCTGCTTTCAATGATGTAAAATGAACATTAAAATCCGTATTTCTCCCATGGTGTCTGTAAAAGATTGTTTATTTGTGTACATTTTTATTTTTATGGGCCCATCTTTTCTTTTGTCTTTTTATTTTACTTTTATTACAGTGGTGTACAAGTGTTTTCCTTGGTTTTGACTTTTGCTTTTACTGTGGTGACGGTCAATGTTTGTGTGTGTAGTTTTGTTGTGAAACTTTCAATAAAAATGTAATCACAAAAAAAGAACTGTATTTTGTTTATTAATGGCTATTGAATTGAAAGTCACATTTGTGATTGAATTACTGACAATGCAGACCCAATTCCCATCCTCACAAAACATGCTTGTCTTACATGTCACATATATAAGATTTACAGTACACTATATCAACACACTGGGTAAGATGTCAAATATGGATTACCAATCAGAAGTGTATATCGTAGATTAAAGTGTAACTGCACCCTAAAATACGTTTTTTGAGCTGTTGATTGATTGAAATTACTCGCAAGCGGTGAACCACACTATTAACAGGGTACAGTAAATTGACAAAAAAACGTGTTTCCCGAGAAAAGTAACATTTTGCATTATTTTGTATTGGAGATATTAGCTCTCTGCGCCTTCTACAGTTTGAAACATGCCATGGCATTTTGGTCCAAAATGCTGATGTCCTGCACTTCTCTGGCGACTCTACGTCACCAGGTCGTCACAAATTAGGAATGAAACGCCCCAACACCCGCTGCCCTGATTACTTGTGATAAGCCATGTCTGCAGCACTCATTCCCAGATTGACACAATTAATCAATTCAGCTGCAGCAGTGCCCAGTCTATATCAACGCCCCTTACATCTCCGCCCCTCTTCAACCCCTCCCTTCCAAATTTCAGGACTACCAGCCCATTTTGAAAGCCTTTTTTCAGATATGTGAAGTGGGTGGAGTTATGGGATGCAGTTACACTTTAACCTGCCATGCAATGGACAGTCATGTTTACAGTATATGATTGAACTGGGGAGTGACGATGCAGACCCAATTATCATTTTCACAAAACATTCACACAGGTTAAGTTGTCAAATATGGATTACCAATCAGAGCTGCATTTAGATATCACAATCAGATTCATCAGATTAGTCAGATTAGGTGTATATGACATCTAAACACCTAACAAGCCTGTCTGGCGTAGCATCACCAGCTGACCAAAGTTTTTAAAATTAATTTACAAAATATTAGTTTAAAAAATCTTATGATATCTACATGCCCACCACAGTGCCACCAGCTGACCAAATAGGAAGTGTGACAACACTTTTTCAGATAACTACCAGCTGTTACTGATAACTACCCAGCATTGCACTGCATGTCCCAAAATGTATGTCATAAACAAATAACTTGGAAGCATATCATTGTAACCTACATGTGTGTGTGTGTGTGTGTGTGTGTGTGTGTGTGTGTGTGTGTGTGTGTGTGTGTGTGTGTGTGCATGCGCATGTGTGTATGCTAAAAAGATGCACGTGGTAAAGACAACAGGTGCACACTGACCATCAGGAATTCTTCCAGATTGCTAGTAGTTTTATTTTCCTTTCCCTTAACACACTTTTAGCAGCAGTGACAAAAGTAGTGTGGGCTTTTACCATGAGGACTGCAGCACAACTTCAAGGTATCCAGTGGCCAGTTTGGGACATCTCCCCACCACCCCCTACAGCGGTCCTGGGAAACTGTGGAACTAGTACAACCAGTAGCTACTCTAAAGCCTCCTCTGCCAGATCTTTGATGTACTGTGTGCTCAGTGCAACCCACTGCACAGATGCTTTTTGAAACTTTTGATAAAGGAACATACACTGATTGAGCATCAAATACAACAATACATTTGTTTTTCTGCCCCTTCCATCATTTTGGAATGAAGGAATGCAAATGTTTGCACGCACAGTAAATCCTATCCAAAATCAATCATATCTTTTGATGATGTACAACAGATTGTTTCACTAATTCACAGATTGGGATAAATGCAGAGACCGAATTTCCCTCTTGGGATCAAACGAGTATTATACTATAGTATATAATTAATAATTAATAATTAATGCTTTCACTAGGTCAATTAATCATACATTCATCAGCCAGAACATTGTAGTGGATCAGTGAACCCCTCACTTTGAACAGAGCTGAAATGTTGCTACCCATTATTTTTCGAAGATAATAAATAAATTAGATTACCATCTCAGGACAACATAGTTTCACTACATTGTAATATTGTAGCCTAATATCCTAATGTTAATCATAACCATATCATGCATAGAGTTGTTTAAAGGGACAATAGTAAAGCAATCATCTTCACCAGAGAAACAATTTTAAATATATTTAATATTGAGACTTGTGGCAACAGCCTTTTTACAGCACAATTGCATAATTTATCAATAACTTTTGTGTACAACCACAAAACCAATACATTATTTTTTATTCTGTTTACATACAGTGGAAAACCAGACAAATTGTACAAGCATATTTGTACAGTCAGCATACATCACATCTCTAAATTATGTCCTTTTTATACCTCTATTCTCTGTCTTTTTAAGTAGTACCTGGACACAAAAATAGTGTGAACAAACCACCAACAAGACATGCAACATCCAGAGTGAGCACATTTAAATTCTCCTGAAGCTATCAGTTTATTAAAACTTCTTTTAATACATGGTTAGTCTGTGGCTGTAGTGCAGGTTTGAAAATAGTTGTTCAGAGGCATCACAACCCTTCTGGACCATACTGCATGAAACAGCACATGTCAAAAGAGTCCCTGTTCACCTTTCCATCACATGCTATTTATTCAAGGGTTTATCGAAAGTTCTTGTAAAAAAAATATCATATATACAAGATAAGAAATTAACAGTTAGCCCACCTTCACAATGCTGAAGAAAAGAAATAAGAGGAATGTGTTCACTGATGTTATGAATTTAGACCAGCATAGTAATGTAGATGTTTTATTTAGATTTAGATAGGGAAAAGAAGGAATGTGTCAATAACAAAAATATGCAACAAATAACCAAAATAAATGTTTGTGTGTGTTTCAGTACACATTACAAGTGTAAATGCTGCAACGTTGCAATGCGGAAAGACAGCATGAAAAAGTCATTGTATGAGTTGAAGGATAAAAGTGTCCATAAGGTTTGAAATAAAACCCAAAATATTGTGAACACATACCTCATACAGTGCATCTGACTCTTAGTGCTCCTAGTATGTACATCTGAGCAGTTACATTTCACTTTACAAACTGGTGATACAGTGCAGTGCAATTTAAAATAAAAATGAATACAGGCTGTGTAAGGACACTGCAATCCAAATCACCCACAATGGACGCTTGATTATGTTGATGGATTTTTCTGATGATTAAAGTCAGGGCTGGACTGAGAAAATTAAATGGAAAAAGAAAAAAAAAGTTGTAGATATAAATGATCAGATATCAACTAAATCGTTTCATGATGCACTACAGTGAGACCACTGAGATAATGTTACAGTATTTCAGATGTAATTAGAACATGGTCCAGGTTGCATAGAATCACTTCAACACAGCCCATGAATTTGGTCAAAGTTTGGCACATGTCAAAGTTCATCAGACCAGCCCTTAATCCTCCCAGCATTGGAGATCTGAACATACTGTGATGTGTGGATCAATCCCTGTCCTGGACCAAGTAGATATTTTGGTAGAATAAATACTTGTCACTAAAATGAAATGCAAACCCAGTAACATGGTGCACTCTGATTTGATCCTACAATCACTGGATCACTTTTAACATCTTTTCACAGCCAGAGATTGTTCAAGAGACTCAAGACCTTGATTGTGGTATGATTAGGACACATGGGAACTAATGACATGCTGAACAAATGCCTCCACAAAGCTACCACTTTCCATATTTAAAGTATATTTCTTTCACTTATTAATATGTCTCATCTGTCCTGTATATGCTATGAAGTAATGGAAATGATATAAAGGTAAAGTAATTTACATACAATAGTAATGACTGGGGTTCCTAAAAATCAGGCTCCAAAATACTCAGTGCTTCACAAATAAAATAAAATAAAATAAAATCGTAATAACATTATCAGAGATTAGATTGTCTGTGATAGCCATATACAGTCAACAATACGATAATATACTCCACTATGTACAAATAATATGTATATGTATGTGCTAATCTAGAATCATTTCAATATATCTACTCTGCACAACAAACATCTCCTTTCAAGTACAGTCATATCCTTTATATTCAGAAGAAATCATTGTAATAATGAATCTTTCATTATGTATGTATGTGAGTCTATAAAAGGAGGATTTTAAGGAAATAGAATTTCGTAAGTCATTTTTTTTAACTAAAATATGTTTTGAGATGTTTCCAGTTTAACTTTCCATAAATAATAATGAAATTATTTAATGTGTTTCACATTACAAAATATACTTTCTTACACTTCATCATAGTTCCTTTACATAAAAACTCAGTAAATGAGGTAAATGCAATTAAAATAATGCCTCTGAAAATAATTGATATAGTTCTACTAAAATTAAGCATACAGTATGTATTGCACCATTTAGTCACCTCTCTACATTCCATTATAGGGCTGAAACAGTTATTTTCACAGTTGATTAGTTTGTCCACTATTTTCTTAATTCTTTTGTTCTGTCTATAAAATGTCATCATTTGTGAAAAATGTGTATCAGTGTTTCCCAAAGTTCAAGACCATGTCTCAACTGTCACACTTTACTAAAGATATTCCATTTACTGTCATTGAGGGGTAGGCCTACCATAAAATATTAAATGTAAGAATCTGGAATCAAAATAATCACTATTATTTCTTAAAAACAATCACAAATCAATCAATTGATTACCAAAATAGTTGGGCATTAATAGCTGACCACTAATCGATTACGCTGTAACCCTACATGTCAACCATTAAATTCTTTGACAATCAAAGTAAACTTGCTTTGAATGATATGTGAGCACTACCATATGTGATATCCAAACATTTCAGATCAATCATGTGACACTGTTATTATCTGTCAAACAGATATTATGTAGTCTTAACATATTGGTGCAAATGTGACGTTACAGTGGCAAGAAAAAACATAAGTGAACCCATTGACATTACCTGCATTAGGGCGATAAGGTGTATATTACAATAAACACCTATCAAATCACAATGCTACTGAGATTTTTTGTCTGGACAAATGGAATATAAAGCTTTAAGATTAAGAGACCACTGCAAATTTTTCTGAAATCAGCATCTCTACATGTACTGTATATGACCAAGGTCGTAGCCAGTATTTTTTAAATTTAGAAATGTTGGGCACCCCGGAATGCTACATGTAGGTGGTTCTTTTTGATTTTGTGGAAACAAACTAGTTGATAAATTGCCATAAATATACTGTATCTCATACATATAGCATAAATCACTCTCTTTTGGATATTTAGACCAGACCCTGCACAATCTGGAATGCTCTGCTTCTCATCAGTAGTGTAACAAATGTTGCATTTATAATTTGCATTGTAGGCTGCAGAACATGTACCCTCTGACCTTCTCACATCTGTCTCTCCTTCATACCTCCATCCTCTTATCGTTCCTTCCTTGTTTCCCTCACAAAAATAATAGCCTTTGCTCAGGTCAACTAGCAGATATGAACAAGCTTTTTATTTCGGACAATGGATTTGTGTGTATTGAAGTTTATGTGAGCTGTGTTGCATTCGTTAATTAGTTCAATAAACACTCCACGAGTTGAGTGTCATGCCAGAGGTATCTGCAACAATGTGTCCTGTGGCAGTGCATTGCAATGTTATTGTCTTGTCAGCTATTTGTACTTAACCCGTTTAATCCCAAATTTTTCCCAGACATGAAAATATCAAAATCATGTGTCTTGAGTAACCCTTTGAAGTAATCAATTACTATTTTTTAAAATTTTAATAAAAAAGTGGGTGAAAAGGACTGTTTTATTTTCGGTCACAATTGTGACCGCTAGGCAACTACAGAGTCAGATTTTGGGGATTTTCTCTTTTTTTGACACATTTCTTTGTCCAATCATCTCATTTCCAATAAATTCCAAACAGAGATGATATGGGGACATTGTCCCAGGTCTGTTATTTACATTTAAATGTGTATCACAATACAATACTCAACATTGCCTCTGCAATTCTCTGCTATATTCTAAGTGTGCCGATTTTTACATAGAGAAGCCATTATATCACACTATTATACATAGCTATTGTAATAGCTGATTTTCTATGCTGTTCTTTATCTTAATTTTACTTTCAGTCATTACCTGCACATATCAGATCTAACTGACTGTCCAGATTTGATAATCATACCTCAAAAACAGTAAATCATTGTCCTCATTGACTACTATTTTACATATGTCACATATACAAACTAGGTGGTGGGGGGTATAATCAACTCACCAGTCAGCCTGTTAGAGGCATAATGCCTAAATGTATGCTGAGACCTGCAATAGACATGAACAACCTTACCATGTTTACATAGAAAAGCCATTATATCATCTATATCAACTATATACCACAATGCAACAACCACCACATGTTGCAAAAAGAGATGTCGTTTGTCTGTTTATTATTGTAAATCAAGTTTTTAAGCCAAGTATACTTGCGTACACAAGAAATTTGGTTTCTGCATTTATCCCATCCGTGAATTAGTGAACACACATGAAGTGACATCCTAAGTTACCTGGTCTCTTTGCTCCAAAGGCCTCATATTCATAAGGCTCTATGTCCCCAGTGTCCTATATCCTGGGACCTATATGCTCATTCGGGTATCTACTATGTGCTTTATAATGCTGGAGGACCCTGGAAACATACAATGCTTGACCTGGAGAACACAGGACCCCTGTCCCTGATCCCAAATAACCCTGAGGAGCATAGGAGCCTGCTCTGACCTCAGTTATTGGCCTAATCTAGTGTCAGAACGGTGTGATATCCATTATTTTGCTCAATTTAATTCATTTTACTACTGGATTAAGTAAGGTTCTAAATACATAATAGGACACAGTCTGTAACGTGGACATACAATAGTGTCAGGACAGATTGATGAGACAATTATTTTTGATCACATGAAGCTGTGCTTCTGGTTTGTCTGCCTGGCCCCTGTGACATAGGCCCTTTACTGTGCATAAGTGTGTGTGTTGGGGGGTGGGTTGGGGGGCTGTTGGGAAAGGGGTGGGGAATATATTTTCTGGTAAGGTTGTTCATGTCTATTGCAAGTCTTTGCATACATTCAGCCAATTTGCCTTCAACAGGCTGACTGGCGAGTTGATTACAACCCCCACCACCTGTGACATATGCAATATAGGAATAGGAATATAGTCAATGGGGACAATGATTTACTGTTTTTGAGGTATGATTGTAACATCTGGACAGTCAGTTAGATCTTATATGTGTAGGACATTACTGAAAGTAAAATTAAGAAAAAGAACAACATAGAAAATTAGCTATTACAATAGCTATGTATAATAGTGTGATACAATGGTTTCTCTATGTAAAAATCGGCACACTTAGAATATAGCAGAGAATTGCAGAGGCAATGTTGAGTATTGTATTGTGATACACATTCAAATGTAAATAACAGACCTGGGACAATGTCCCCATATCATCTCTGTTTGGAATTTATTGGAAATTAGATGATTGGACAAAGAAATGTGTCAAAAAAAGAGAAAATCCCCAAAATCTGACTCTGTAGTTGCCTAGCGGTCACAATTGTGACCGTCTTCATGTTCACTCATGCTATGAGAACGCTGAACAAAGTTCACATATTTCATTTGCATCCCTCCATACTAGACACCTTAAAGATTTTTACATAAACATACTTTTCTAAGCTTTAGTTTGGGAGCTTTTGGGTGGAAATTTTCTGTTCAGGGTGCAACCAAAACATAAGCATCTCTGACCATGTGACAAATTACACTACACATTTGGCACTTCACATATTTAACTGAGACCCTTTCAGGTTTCCATTTTTGGGGAAAATGTATTGATACTTCATACAATGACATCTGTAAAGGCACAGAAGCAAAAAAAAAAAATCGGTCACAATTGTGACCGTTGGGATTAAATGGGTTAAGAAATAAAATCAAAATTGAAGAAAATAATACAGAGGACATGACCTCAAGTTCTGTAAAGCAAGAAAAAAACCCCTCATCAATGAGAAGCAAAGAAGAGCTAGACTTAGGTTTGCAGAAGACCGTAAGGATTGGACCACAGAGGACTGGAGTAAGGTCTTCTTCTCTGATGAATCCATTTTTTAGCTTTGCCCAACACCTAGTCATCTAATGGTTAGACAGAGATGGAGAGGTCTACAAGCCACAGTGTCTCGCACCCACTGTTAAATTGAGTGGAGGATTGGTGATCTGAGGGCGATTCAGTAAGGCTGGATTCTGGCAGACAAATGAAGAATCAAGCCGTTTATAAGGTTATCCTGGAAGAAAATTTACCTCTTTCTGCGCAGACCATGTTTCCCAACACTGAGGATTGTCTTTTCCAGCAGGAGAATGCTCCATGCCACGCAGCTAACTCAATCGAGGTGGAAGGAGGAAGATGGCTGATCACAAGCCATCAAACACTCCATACATGACTAGATGATTTGGAATTTTGGAGAAATGTTGTCAGTAGTTGATAGAATGAAACAAAATGGTTCAACACATGACTATAAATAATAACATCAGTGAAACTAATTATTTAGCAGTGGTCTCTTAATTTTTTCCAGCGCTGTAGATTAATGGAACTCAGCCTTCAAGTGGAAAGCAGCCAGTCCTGGTTGCCATCATTGTGCTCCTGTAATGGGCCCCTCTCTGTACAGTATGTAAACGGCAGCATTGTATGGCATACAGTCGAAAGGGCGCCATAAATGCATCATCCCAACATTGAACTACTGTCAGGGACGCATCATGATTAGGGCCGGCTTATTGGCTGCACAGCTTGTCATTATTAAGGGAAAGATAAATTCCCAAGTTTATCAAAATGTCCGACAGGATAATGACAGGGTGGCTATCTGCCAGCTGAAAGTCAGTAGGGTTGGTCATTCAACACATACTGTAGTAAATCTACACACACTGTAGATTCTTCGAAAACAGGAAACCTTTTGGAGTGACCCATAGCCCAGACCTTGTTGTGGAATGACTTAAGAATGGGCTAAAGTTTCTCATGAACATTGTGCAGATCTGATCCACAGTTACCAGACAAATGAATGTAAATATTCAATACAAATGTGTTGAGCACATTACATTAGGCTATTATTGTAATTTAAGATTAAGATAAGATCACATTCTATGCCCAATTAATGCAGAAAAACTAGGGCATTCCAAGGGGTCCACCATCCACATGCTTTTTCTTTCCACTGTATGTTTGTGAATATGAGACAGAATGTGAGTCAATGTGTCCATGTGGTAGTCTTCAGTCATGCTTTTATGGCCTATAATATGCCATATGCTATTCTGTCATGCATACAGGATTTAGATGGATTTGTGTTCACGCATCGTATCCTGATAAGCGTAACCCTTTCCTCACTCAAATCCACTTATTTCAAACCCACAGCCGCCAGCTGTACCTCAACAGCTCACTATTTCAACTGTGATTGTTTGTGGAGTTTGGTTACATTTGTGAAATTGGTGCTATCCCATAATCAAGTCTAAACACCAAAGAAGCAATGAGCAAAACTCAATATAAATTCAGCAAAAACAGAGAACGTAACGAACCATTTGCTGATGCACCCCATCTCTAGTTTTACAACCAATGCCCACTACACACCTGAAAGCAAATTTTAAGACAAAAAGGAGTAAACAGCAGATTGGCTGAGAGAGCCGTCACAAAAGCCCACTGTCCAACAAATACAGAGAGCATGTCATAGACTCCATTGTTGTCCTTCCAGCAGATTCCCCAGTGGCTCTCCACTCCAAGGTGGCCCTTGTTAAGAGTGAATTTGAGCAGAGCTGGCCAATAACTTGTGCCAACTCACCACACGTTTACGTAGATCTACCTTATCCAGCCACACGTAGGCTTCACCTATCAGAGTCTTCTTCACAAACTTTCCTCCGTTAGACACAAGGAACAGCTGTAAAGATGATATATGTTTGTGTGAATGTGTGCAGAAGGTAAAAAGTAAAGGTCAAAAAAGTTAGTTAGGAAAACAACTATTGCATTATCATGTTTACTTTGAGATAAGAATACTATTTTGTTCAGAGGTTATCCTCGTATAGGATGGCAGGATAGGGTGCAGCTCCATCCATTGTAAAAAAAGAATCTTCAACAGACAGAATTTCGAAGGTGTACTTCTCTTTTAAACAACGGACATACAGTAGCTGCCCCCTGCCAACCTACAGTACCATTCATATAAGGGTAGCCTCTGAAACAGATAGCTGAAGAGTCATGTAAATGGATGAAGAGATGGACGGACAGACGAGTCCTACCTGAAGCGAGTGCCCTGTAGGATTCATACAGAAACGGAAGGTCTCGTTGAAAGATGGTTCACGATCATGGCGGCAGACCCTCGTCTTCTTCTTAATGATCCTTTTTTGAGTGGCTACATTCACCACATACAACTTCACATACAGATCTGCAGGAGGGTCACACACAAAAGCAGTGTCACACACAGGTTTGATAAAAACATGTGAATATCAACAGGTTCACATGCAGGTTTGTCACATGAAGCTTTTTTTTAAAAAAAAAATTCACACACAGTTAAAATATGTTTTGGTTTGTAAACAGTGTGGTACCTGGTAGGTGGTCTGGAGACTTAAATTTATATGTGATATTCCTGCACTGCAGAATCTCCAGGACCAGATTCTCTCCTTCAGTTTTTATTTCTTTCTTCAGAGCAATCCTGATTTCACCCATTACATGGGTCTTGCCTGGCCATGGATATAAAAACGTAAGATTATGAATACAGCCCACTGGTTCTCTGAAGAACACGAGACAGTAACCAATGAGAAGTAATTCTGTGATGATATATTGATCCAAACTAATCTCAAGCCACCATCTGAAAGATGTTTGAACTGGATACTGCCTATCTACAGCCGCATCACAAACATCCTGCCCTAATTTACATTCTGACTGGATCCATAGACCACATCCTGAGGGCCATTGAGGCAGGAAAGAGTTAACAGACCCTGTTCAGACTGCAGGTAAAGTGGCCCAAATCTGATTTTGGGTGGTCAAGTGACCAGGTAAGAAGTAGTGTGAGCAGAACACCCACTGATTTTTTCAAATCAGATTTAGACCACTTCCATATGTGGTCCTGAATCAGACCCAGGTCTAATTTGTTTTAAAAGTGGCTGCAGTGTGAACAGCCAAGGCGGATTTGTTGTGACTATTGGGTCAATCCACTGTACAAAAGTACAGTGCTAAAACACAAGCCACAATATAGCAGAGCAATACTGACACGTCTCAGTGTCCGGCTGAAGTTGACACGGCAGTAAGGTTAAGATGGGAGCGCTTTGGTAAAAACAATACAGACGTGCAGAGTCCTCGCAAGTGGAACAGCATCTAGGCTCTGTGGGAGCACTCCCTGAACAGTAGCAGCGCGCTGACACAGGGGATAGGGCCGAGCATGATAACACGCTGGGCCAGGCTCACTGGCGCAAAGCTGTGCTGGCAGCTGTAAGCAAGTCTGGCAGTGTAGCACAAGCAGCGCACTGATGTCTCCACTCAAATTACTGTTGGGTCACTTGGTCTTCTTATAAGAGGGCCAGCACAATGGATGAGAAAAATCTTCTGTTTTCTCAAAACGGTAATTTAAACCCCTGATAAATATGCCCGTAGTTGCGCATTGTTGAAATATTTACATATATTAAAAAAAGACAATGTGAAAACATGTTTCAATTGCTGTTGTGTATGAGACACCCCTGGTCTCACAGCCTGATATACAGGTGGAAATAACTGGCGGATACACTTGTGGAGGCGGGGCATGCCTGCTCAGACAGATCTAGCTGGAGCACAGGGAGCTTGGGGTTGGAGACATCTCTCTTCTGTGAAGTGTGATCTAGCGCTGAAGAATGATTAAGGACTGGACTCACTGTGCGGCTAGATAGGCATTAGCCCAGACAAAAAATGGCCGGTGGTAAGAGATTGGTTCAGATTGATACATTATGTCATCAGAGAATGACTGAAAGAGACTGAAAGATAATTACATAATTTACAGCAGTGTCATGGATTCAACTCATATTACAACAAAATCTTGATGAAACCTTTGTCTTTCTTACACATGACATGGGCACACAGTAAGTAGAATCAATTGAAGATCATTTCCTGATTTCTTACATATTAAGTTTGATTTATGAGGTTGGTCACACTGGATGTGATTTCCAAGACTTTAGGCCACAATAGAGTTGTAGAACTTATCTCATGGCAACATGTAGACAAGGTGCAGTGGAGTAAATGTGTGCAAGTGCATTTTCAGTGGGATTATTTGGAAGTGGGTGAGTGCATTCATGTTCATGCGTGTGGCTTTATCTAAAAGTGTTTGTGTGTGACTACATCTACACCTACATCAATGGTCAATGACATAACATTTGGGTAATAGTTATGGACTAGGCCCCTTTAAGTTTCTGATTGCAGTTCCTATGCAGATGAGACCCTTACCTTCAGTCTCTCCATGTCCCTGCAACGATGTCATGCTATCTGTTCCATTTGTGATCGTTCCACTGTTGAACATATTCATGCGGTCATTATATTTCTCTGCCTCTTTTTAAGTCTAAAAGGGTTATCCATATAATAGATAGATAGATAGATAGATAGATAGATACAGCCAGGACTTACAATCGGGGAACCTGAAAGATGGCACTGTCCACAGCATTTCTTCCACCGTCCTCCTCCAGAAGGCTGTAGGCACTACCACTCAGACCACTGTCCAGTGAAGCAGCCGTCACTGGTGCATCGGAACCTCTGTGGCTACGAGATGCTGTTTTGACAAAAAAAAAGATAGTTGCTGTAAGGGGAATACCAGCTTTTACTAAGAGTGTAACTGTACAGTCAACTCACAATATGGATCGACACACAATTCACGGCTCATGGTTCTGTGCACACAATAATGCCTATTCCGTGAAATCAAACTAAGATCTCAAACTTATTTATTTCTTCCTTATACAAAATACAAAATAAAACATCAATCTCTTAAAAGTGTGCTTTACCAAAATCCCTTCCTGAGAAATAAGAATACATCAGAAAGTCTTTAATCACCAATAACTTCACATTGTCTTCCTCAACACTTTACAGTAAGTTGCCAAGCCAAAAAACTCAATTACATGTTCTCACAAGAACTTCTGTATTTTTGACCTAGAAGAATAGCATATTTTGTCAGAGACATTTGTCATCTCTTGACCCATGAAATGCCACGGTCCACCTTGCCACTCCACAATATATTTTTAAATCTTGTGAGGCTGGAAAATATTGAAATCCACAATCTTCATGTAAGGGTCTGGCACAGCTGACTTAAAACATTGTCCTACTTCACAGTTCTTCGGAGTGGCATTATACATGATAATTGTTCAGAACGAACACCTAACTTCCTATGAGTGTAAGATAATGTTTATGTTATGAGCCAATCTTTTTCTAATTAAAGCCCATCACCAACTGCTCACACACAGCTCTGTGGGAAAAAGGTAGAAGAATTCACTTCTTAGGCTAGTGCACCATATAGGCCTGATGAGTGGGCTAACTATGTTTGGTATTCATCATGTGCACTATGTATTGAATGACTGCCTTTACATGCCCTTAGTATCCCGGTTGTGAGGTTTATCCTGATTTTGATCATATTCAGGATAAGGTGTTAACATGAACACAGAGAAACCTGGTTATTAATATCCCTATATGAATAGTATTCCAATTACCAACGATGAAGTTCTATTAGCACACCTTATCCCGGTTTGTAATGCAATCACGTTTTTGCCATGAGAAACAGGTGTATACATGGAACAGTATATGCTTTCTTTCGGAGTACTCCACCTAGCATATCCGGGCTACTCAAAACCGGAGTAAGAGCTTATGCAGGGTTCTGAAATTGGATAATGTTTACATGCGCAAATATGAAACTTGGATACTTCAAAATCTCGATAACCGTGATACTAAAGTGCATGTAAACACAGTCACATGCATAAACACAGTGTATGTTCCCAACACATACTGTATTATTTATCTAATCAATGAAGTGAATAAGCAACATTTTCAGTGTGAAGGTGTTCAGATAGGTATACAGAGGGTCAATCTTGTAAATCAAATGGAAATAAAATGTTGACACTTTTAACTGCTATGGCTGTTCCAACCATCAAACTGTCAACCATATTTGGAATTGATCATTGGATCTCTATTTCCTTTAACAAAAAACAATAATAACAATGAACACCAACATTGAACATCATAAAACATATCTTTTACATACATACCCAGGCATAACAGAAGCAATGATCACATTTAATAGTGTATTAGTAATCTGTTTGTAGGAGTAAATCCATGTCGTGCTCTCTTCATTAGTGTCGTTTCACGAGGTCATGTAAATAAATGCAACCAATTACATACTGTTGATGTGACCTTTCCTTTTACTAACAGTGAGTTGAATGTGTAACAACACAACTGAACCATGACTGATGAAGTGAAACTAATTGTGTGTGTTTGACATGGAAACTAAACCACACTAGTATTCTTGTTTTTAATATATTTAATAAGCCAAATAATATTTAGCTCCTGAATTTTATCAATACATTGTTTGGCGACACCAGTCACAGTGTTATTTTAGAGGAAGATGTTTCTTATTGAACAAGGTAAAACTACCTTTTTTAATGAAAAGTGGTGTTAGCTTGTATGAAGGAGGCAATCCCCAGTGCATGAGTTACTGGTGACTGTAACTCAAAGACAGTCAGGGAGCTTTGCATGTGTGCGTTAGTAACTCAGTCTCTCTCTCACTCTTTCTCTCTCTCACTCTCTCTTTTCTGCAGTCGTCATGTAAGATGCATAGCTCTCACCTCTATCCATCTGGGGCCTCTCTTCAGACATGGCTTTCCTGAGGGTCAGGTGTCTGCCATCCCTGCTCTCATTGGCTGGGAAGTCGGACTGGGGTCTCTGAATGGTGAGCACGCCCACTACGCTGTGCCTGTGGTATCTCAAGGAGAGGCGGCCATTTTGGGCTGCGGGCATGGTCAGTGGCACATTTTCAGGGCCATGGAGGGGTAGGGACATTAGGGAAGGGGAAGCGACACGGACACTCAAAGTGTGTATTGTTCACACACACACACCAGCTTTTACTGATTTACATCACATGCATCCAAAGTGCGCGCCCCCTGTCCCTCGCTCAGGGAGCCGGGCTGGCAGCGTCTGGTGCATTGTGGGCCAGGACACAGAGAGAGTTGGAGGTGAGGGGAGTGGAGGCACGGAGTGGCATGCACAGCCATCTCACAGGCCAGAGTAGCTGCAGAAAAGCTGGCCGAATGGGACAAAACCAAACCAAACTAAACACAAATCGATGTACTGGGCCCTTGGAGAGGGGTTCTGGCAAGAGAAGCGGGAGCCATTAAAGTGCTACTCAGCCATTTGATGGACTCCGTCTTATGTACAGTATGCCATGGTGCTCATACTTTAAGCCCAGCCCTACAGTAGCTGCTCTCTTCCAAAGGGAAGGATGCTTATCCAGCAAGCCAGCTTAGATGGTCAGAATGACAGGCATGACCTAACAACTGGTTGTACCTGTCACCAACTTTGTTTGCTCTGTTTGACCCCAAAAGCTTTTACTGCTTCATAGCCTACTTTACATGAACCTAATCATGGAGAGGGAAACATGTACTATTCTTTTAGGAGTGTAATTTTAGCATAAATGAATTAACAATAATGCCATTAAAATATAAAAAAGGACATTAAGAATATTTAAATATATTTAATATATTTAGGCTTTTCAGATTAGTTTACTGACAATTTGTATAGGTGGTCAATATCAGACGTTCTCCTTTAGAGGAAATGCTATCTCATGGAAGAATTTGAAATGCTATCTCATGGAAGAATTTGAAAAGCTATCTCATGATAGAATTTGAAATGCTATCTCATGGAGGAATGTGAGTGATGTTGCAGTGACATCACTACACAGGTGAGGACACACAGGACAAGCAGCGGTGAGGTGATCAAGGTGGTGGAAACAGGACCAGAGGAAAAGTCAAATAAAAGTGGGAGAACGGAAAGGGACAAATAAGAGCAAAACAAAAAAAATAATAAAAAAAAGGAAATAAATCAGAAGGAATAAAAGATGGGTGCAAGGCGGCCATGCTGTAGAGGCTTTATTTGCGCCGTTTACTTGGTTGAAGGTGGCGCCGTTGTGGAGTGGTGGCTTCACTTGGTGCTACAGTGTCTTCGGGGTGCATCCGGGCTGCACCACTTTTGCTTGAGGCGCGGGAGGATCCATGGGCACGGGCTTGGCCCTCAGATGGGGATGGCTTGGATGTGCCCGGGCTACTGTGAGATTTCTCAATAGTAGGCATCTGTGTGTCTAAAACAACCAAAACCAAATTATTCAGCTTTGGGATACCCTGTCTTTCTGGCTTGGTCTTCGTAACACATGAACTAGGTACACATTTCCAATATAAGGTCTTCTGTGTTCAGTTCTAGGATCAGTCCATTTGGAGCTCATGGTGGAGCCCTCACAGCCTTGCTACACTCTCTGGATAATGGTTGGAATGAGAGCTACATGTGCTGGCCTGATAACAATAGCACAATGACGCCAATGGAGACGTATGGAGACAAAAGCTAAAATGTGTGACTCGTAGTATGGAGATGAAGAAACATTGATTATAAAGTAAAAGAAAAGGACACAGAAAATACATGTGGTTATAGTATACTGTATAAGTACAATACACCTATACATCCATTTGAAACAGGGTCTGAAAATGGTTACATTAAGGGGCAAATTCTCCCAGGTGCATAAAGGTGCATACTGTACGTACTACGGTACTGTAAGTAAAAAAAAGCAACTAAGCACCTTTCAGTCTGCGTGCATTCTGCCCTTCACTTAAGTCATGTATGTGCCATGGAGGCAATTATGTACTATTGGAGGTCCAGTGCAGTAGGCCTAGCTCTAAGTAGGCTACACACTATCAAATTTGTTGCCGGATATACCAATATGGTTTTCTATTTTTCCCATTACAGCCTGAGTCTCAATCCCGGCCCAGGACTTGGTGTCAAAACAATAATGTAATTGGCCCTTGAGGGTGCTTTTAATTGTGACAAACGACACTGATTAAAACAGGCGATAGATCCAAGTGTGGTGACAAATCTTATTTGTACTCTCCACCACTAGGTGCCAGACATCCAGAGCTTCAATTCAAGCTCAAATTCACTGCACAAAGGCCTACAGGCGAGAAACACATAGAATACGTGCGTTTGTTTGTAATGATGCAGAAGTGATGTAGGCCATCGTTTTGCACAAATGGAAGCAGAAATACACCAAATGTTGAAAAGAAGTTCACATGTGAAGGAGACTGTCCTGCCTTTTGGAGATCAATCGTTTATGACAGTGACATCATGGTGCATTTGTTAAAGCAACACTAACACGTTTTTTTTAACCTTAAAATAATGTTTCCAAAATCATATCAGAGGTTCATCAACTCATAACAGGGTGAAAGGCACTTCTGCATTCGCTTCGGCTACAACCAGTTTAGCAGATTGAGTAGCAGTTCTGTAGTGTGATGGAACGAAATATAAGAAACTACAAATTTGACTTGCTTCAATGTCGCAATACATCATACTTTCAAAAAAATCAAGCAACACACTCTACCTTGTCTGTGGACATCGTTATTTGCTGGATAAACAAATAGCGTCCGTGCGACAGACGAAAAGTGCTTTAGTGCTGCTTTAAAATAATGTTTCCAAAATCATTTCAGTGGTTCATCAACTCGTAACAGGGTGAACGTCACTTCTGCATTTGCTTTGTGACCCTCTATTGGCTATAATTGCATATGGAAGTTTACCAGATTGGGTAGCGGATCTAGTTCGATGGAGTGAGAAAACTCCAAATTTGACTTGGTTTGATGTTGCAATACATCACTTTCATACAATTTCATTGACAGTTTGAAGATGTGCTGCTGTTACAGAGCGTTTGGTCTGAGCTTCGTGTACCTGAACACATACATCAAGATATACAGTATCCATGCCAGGTCTTGTTGTGCTTGAAGTCCTGTTACGCTGGTAACAAGTGCAAGATCTGGGATTTAGAAAGAGCCATGTTCCTCTCGGAGAAAGAGCACTGGACATCATTTAGACTATGGGTGTCATTTCTGGTATTTGTTGAAGTTTTCCTTCTTTAGGGTTAGATGGCTAAGTATACACTAAATCATACGCATTCCATGTGATATTTTATGCAAGCTATGTATTCCCTACATTTAAAGACATTGCTTTATTGTGATGTGTATATATCATTATCAGGATATGAAACTGCTTATATTCCAATTAGACATTTTGGCTGTGTTGGACAGCTCAACCAGAAGAAACAGCTGATAGAGAGAGAGAGAGAGAGAGAGAGAGAGAGAGAGAGAGAGAGAGAGAGAGAGAGAGAGAGAGAGAGAGATCCTACCCTTAGCTGGATCAGGGAAGATTCCATGACTGCGGCTCTTGGTAACAGATGATTTGGGTGAGTCCTGGTGCTTGGGCGAGGGCTGGCTGCCGTGTGCAGAGGTCTTAGGGGAGTGTTGGCGGCCCTGGCCTGAGTGAGAACGCCGCTGGTGCTCGCCATCACTCTGCTCCTTCAGCGCTAGCCAGCGTGGCACATTATCCAGCTGTGCTGCATTCGACAGGTCTATCAGCACCTACAACACACACACACACACACACACGTTACACCCATCCTTGTGCGTCTGATGTGTAGGCTATGAAGTCTCCTTATCCAGGCTTTTAAAACTGATCTCACCTCTCCAAGAAAATCATTGGATGAGCACTTGTCATAGTCCCACACGCTCACCTCCAAAGTCTTCTTCCTGAGCTGCAGGATGTGAAAGAACACAACGCATGTGGCTTGGTGAATGAAATGTTTTTGCTCTAGTGCTCACCAAAGTGTCTATCATGCCCACCGAGTGAGAGCAATCTGAATTCTAAATCTCAATGAATCACAATGACATTTTTGTCATCAAACTTTTAAGTGTTGTTAGTCACATACTGTACCAATAACTATACTGTCTGTCTATATATAACTATTTCATCAGCTTCATTATGAGTCTCTCAAACAGACATTAGCAGCTGGTAAAGTACCATCATGATTAAAAGCAACAACAGTGATATTTTTAGAGACACAATATTGTCAGGTGATGACATCTGGTGCCACACATTTTCATTGTTGTTGAATTTGTACTCTGCACAATGACAATAAAGTTGAATGTAATCTAACATATTAAAGGGATATTCCGCCATTTCTGGAAATACGCTCATTTTCCACCTTCCCTCGAGCAAAACAATCGATATTTACCTTGTTCCCGTTCATCCAGCCATTCTGTGAGTCTGGCGATACAACTTTTAGCTTCAGCCTAGCATAGATCATTGAATCGGATTAGACCATTAGCTTCTCGCCTGCTAGCTTCATGTTTAAAAGTGACTAAGATTTCTGGTAATTTTCCCATTTAAAACGTGTCTCCTCTCAAGTTAGAAAGTGTAATAAGACCAACTGAAAATTAAACCTGGCGTTTTTCTAGGCTGATTTGACATGGAACTACACTCTCATCTGGCGTAATAATCAAGGCAACTTGCAGCTACTGGCACTACTACTGCTTGTTGTCTATGGGGACTATTTTCAGATGCTGCGTACGATATCACTGCGCCTATGGTACGTTTGCAAGTTGCCTTGATTATTACGCCAGATGAGAGTGTAGTTCCATGTCAAATCAGCCTAGAAAAACGCCAGGTTTCATTTTCAGTTGGTCTTATTGCACTTTCTAACTTGAGAGGAGACACGTTTTAAATGGGAAAATTACCAGAAATCTTAGTCACTTTTAAACATGAAGCTAGCAGGGGAGAAGCTAATGGTCTAATCCGATTCAGTGTTCTATGCTAGGCTGAAGCTAAAAGTTGTATCGCCAGACTCACAGAATGGCTGGATGAACGGGAACAAGGTAAATATCGATTGTTTTGCTCGAGGGGAGGTGGAAAATGAGCGTATTTCCAAAAATGGCGGAATATCCCTTTAACAGTACTATTGTTTCAATCTAATTCTCCTGTGGTCTGTAAGATGCTTTTTCTGTGTTTGTACTGTAGGTCAGTGTTTAGTTGTGGTGATTCTACAGGGCATCACAATTCAACTAATGCTAGGGACACCCTATGACTTAAGACTTAAGAACTTAAATGATAAAAAGCTGTGTTTAAGCCACATTGACAAAGCCTAATCATAAAATTCTATCTGGCATTGTCTGAGTGATCATCGTCGGAAAAGCCCAATCACCTTGTGTTGAATGTGTTGCATTATGACAGGGGTAAGACACACAGCTTTATTTGTCAAACAATCCCTGCAATTGGTGCTTGCACATATTTCTGACCCAAAAAGTGTGTTGCAAATAGGGAAATTCATTGTCCTGTCGTTACCAATTTAACCAGCAGAGGGCACAACAGTTTGGAACATTTGTCAAAGTTGAGGCAGCAATCTGACCAACCTTAGAGTACTATAATCGCATGTTGAGTTTTGTTTTATTCTGCTTTAAATGTAGTTGTGCTAACATAAAACAAACCCAGAGCCTATTTGTTTGAGGTAAAATAGGTATGAACAATGACAGTCATGGCTTGTATGCGCTTGACATTATGAGGTCCAGAGGTGAACTTATCCCCCATTGGTTGCATGTCAATTAAATAGATAGATACTTTATTGATCCCCAAGGGGAAATGCCTAGAATTAAAGCAGCACTTCTCTTTTGGTTTACACAATTGATTCATAGCCTGACTCTCGCCAGACCCTTGTAGTTCCGCCATGCTCCACCAGAGGCGTTTCGCTGAGCTCCACACAAGGCGAACTACAAGGATCTGGCGAGAGTCAGGTTAATTGATTCATGCCATGATTACCTAATTTGAGCAACTCATTTCACTGAAATTGTTTCAATTCATCTAACATGATGGAATAAAGATGTCATTTCAATGTCATATGTTATACAGTGAATCAATTTTGTAAACCGAAAGGGTGAGCTTTGTTCAAGTCCACAACACAGTGACCAAAACTTTGCCAGGCATATTTATCACCAACTAACAATTCATTCCACATACCTGTTCTAGGTGGATGTTCTTATAGATAACAGTTTGGTTCCACTCTGGGTTCAAGCTCCTCTGGGCATGCTTTGATCTCCTTCTGTTTTCAGCACTTTAACAAAACAACACACCATAAGAGGTACATTCTCAATAACACAATTACGTAGAAATTCATATTACAAAACAGCTAATGCTTTTTTCATTTGGAAACTATACAATTATCACTACAGCAAATGCAATACAAGTGTGTTACAGCTCTTCTCAGTCCCGTTGGTGCTTTTCTCACATCACTATTAACATTTGCACATGCTGTTAGTGCATAACTCAAAATTGCAAAACCTAGTGGATAACCTACAAAAGCACATCACTTGCTCAAAATGGATAGTCCATTCCTCAAAATCAAGTAGGCTATTAATGTCAATGAAACTGCCAGTGTCATCAAAATGAGAAGCTTGTATAGTATTGCTCTGAAAATTATAAACTATACTAAATCATGATTTTGAACAAGATAGTCAAATGGCTTTGTCATGTTTTCATTGTGACAGTTTTCCAACGTTAAAAAAAGGTCAGAACTTGGTGACAATAGCTGAAAATGCCCAAGACAGCACTATACACTACTTGTACAGCCATTTGAAAACTACAGTAAAGTGAAGCTTACACGTTGCTGTAGCTACAGTAGGGGAGTAAGTGAGTACAAGACACTGAATACGAATGTTTCACATTTTCACTGCTCTTTGCAATTCTACAGAATTGTAACAGAATTTGATAACTAGTTCAGCAATTTTGTATGTAATGACTCAAGCAATAAAATGAGGATTATTAGCTTTGTTGGGAATTACTATTCAGCTTACAGTTATGAGAATTCTCATTTTGATCTGAGAAAAGCACCAAAGCGACTGAGAAACACTTTAAATAACTATATAGTATTGCTCTGAAAATTAAAAAAGATGAGAAGGAAACTCTCCATGACAATTTTCAGGACTCTTCTGGAATATACAGTACCTGGAATATGTATATATATATATACAGTGGGGAGAATAAGTACTAAAATGGACTTTTAATTTGGCGCTCTGCGGGTACACAGGTTGAGCCCTGGGTGCAACTATAAAATGACCACCAAATGTAGCTGATTCATTCATTTTAGTGTTACCATGGAAATCTACCAGCAATTTAGCAGAAACATTTCACCTTTTGTCAACTGCAATTCTCTTCTCATGCCAAACAAAGAGAACATTCCCATGAGGTGTACACCCACATGACGGTCACATACCTGGCATTTTGGACAACCATGACTTGACTGAAAGGGTCCAGCATGCAGCAAAACAAATGAGTCATCAGTGAGACATTGTCTGAGTGAGTGTATTTATATGCACACACAGACACATGTATTTATCTGTGTAGTTGACTGAATATGCATTCAATAACATAAAATAGCATGCAAAGATGAGATAGTTATAGCCTGTGGTCACAGCATAGCGCATCTACACTGCTCAAAAAAATTAGAGGAACACATAAAACACAGCCCTTAGCCACTTAATGAGGACAAAATGCTGAATAGCTACACTGATATGGACTGTGCAATGTTGCCACATCGTTTTGTTTGGAAATGAAAATGAACAAGCCACAGAGGGCTGAATTCCCCACCCTAAAAAAATCAAAGTGAAAAAATGATGCGGCAAGCTAGTCCATTTGGCCTAAATTCTATTGCAGCAACTCAAGATGGTACATTAGAAAATGGTATTCTATGGCCCCCACATGCGTGACGATGTCAGGGTATGCTGGGTATGAGATGGGGGATCTGCTCCGAGATGTGGACATAGCCATCACTGAGCTCTTTGACAGTCTGGGGAAACCTGTTGTTATATAGACAAAAACATAATGTCCCAGATGTGGTTAGGGTTTGGGGATTGTAAACCGGTTGCTGGTTTGAACCTCCGACTGGTAGTAAAAATGTGAGTGGGGTAAGTGGTTGAGCATGCTCTCCCATACCCACATGCAAGGCGAGCCCTTGAGCAAGGCATCAAACCCCTCACTGCTCCCCAAGCAAGGCAGCTCACTTCTCTGGGTAGTGTGTGCTTCACCTCACTGTGTGCTGTGTGTGTTCACTAATTCATGGATGGGATGGGAGAGACCCAATTCCTTGTACTGTATATGCAAGTACAGTCTACTTGGCCTATAGAAACCTGATTTACATTGACATTTTACTGGATTTAAGTCAGGGGAGTGTGTGGGACAGTCAATGGTATCAATTCCCTCACCACATGTGGCTGGGCATAGCACTAGCCCTCCACTGCACTAGTACAGGGACAGACAATTGGTCTGAAAGACCTGCCAATTTTGTACTTTATGGCAAATGTCAATTGAGCTACATGGTGCTGAGCAGTGAGCACAGGTCCCTCTAGAGGCCAGCGGGCCCTCAGGCCACCCTCATGAAGTCTGTTTCTGACAGTGTGGTCAGAGACTTTCACACCAGCAGCCTGCTGGAGGTCATTTTGTAGTGCTCTGGCTGGGCTCCTTCTACCACCCTGCCGAGCCCTCCTAGAGCCATGGCCTATCTCCTGGAATCTCCTCCAGGCTGCTGAGACTGTGATGGAAGACAGAGCAACCCTTCTGGCAATGGAATGTATTGGTTTGGCATTTTGGAGGAGTTGAACTGCTTCTGCAATCTTTTTAAGTCCCAGGTACTGAAGACGAGTAGGCCTAAATGTGCTTCCCTTCATGGTTGGATTTTTCCTCATTGTTTGTACTCAAAGCCACCATCAATATTTCTGCTAGCAATTCATAAATACACAGAAATAAATCCTATTTCTAATCCTTTTAAAACAAAATAACGTACTGCACCATAAACACAGATCTTTAAATTATTTTCAAAATATTAAATCTGTCAATAAATTAACAGTAGTTCTGATTAATCCAACAAGTGATGTATACAGGGTACGCTTAAATTGTCTCCATATCTCTGCCATGCGTATTTCATTACTTACCCCCGTCCTGGAAGCAGGTAAACTTTGACAAAAGGATCGGAGTAGCCATTGTTATCGCGTGGGGACAGGTTTCGGGCTTGCAGAACATGGACAATTAAGTTCCCCAGTTGTTTGTCATAGTTTATTTGGAGCTGTAAATATAGATGGAGGGAAATCAGTTATCGTTAAGATTATGATGTATGATGAAGCTGTTTCTGCATTTGACAATGCACTGCATTTTAGAAACCCTTTTTTTTTTCTTGAATATGTTAATTTATGACATTTCCATTTCATTTTCCAACTTCTTTCCCAGATCACAGAGACATGGCACTGATCTCCATCTTGATGCTCTTTGTCTGTCTCTCACAGAGGACTGCATACAGTACCATGCATACTGTATAGACTTTGCTTAACCAGTTGGTTAGTCATTATTAAAGTACTCGCATAGGCACTGATAGGTTGAAGCTGGTGTAGAAAACTCTTGCTGCATGTATGATGACTTCAATTGTATTGATTTTATTGTATTGAAGCACACATATGTTCGAAGTAGTACTGCAGATCCAGTACAAATTCAGTGGATTTAGAAGAAGAAGAAAAAGCAATCTCAAAATGGAAACTCAGCAGTAAGCCCAAATAATGGACAGATGATCCTCACATGCAGAATGATATATGGTAAAATTACAGTAAAAGACTGTAACTGTCCGTGTGGTGAAATGAGAAGATGAAAACAGGCTTTTTTGAAAATCATACCAAAAGAGCAAATAATATTGGAAACTCAAATGACTTGAAGTTTCAAAGGGCTGTATGTAGCTTTGCAACGATTAGTTATACAAATATACCATTTAAGATTTGTGCATAGGTTTGGTCTACAAACACTTGTGATTTTCAATGACCTGGCAAATATTGCTGAAATGGGGTGATTTCACACAGAATGACCCACAATGGGAGTGACCTTTACCTGAATCTCTCCTGTCACAGGATGCGTCTGCACTTTTGCTGCATCTGTAGTCTGTATAAAGAAATGAGGTTACATCAACATGAAGAGGTAAGTCAATTACTCTACAACATGGAAGTAGAAAAGTACTGTAAAAGTATCAGTATAGGCTTCCATCAACTACCTCTTTCATGGATGCCTGAAATAATCTACTCTGGTAAAGTATATCTACATTATCATTATTTTAATAATAGTTTGAATTTATTTCATAATAGCAATATCCAGTTGCTTTTGTGCCAAATTGTGTTTTCGAGACATACCTTGCTATGGCGCTTCTTGCTAACGGATGGTGAACTGGGCTGGCCTGGGCTCGGAATGGCACTTGAACCAGTGGAAGCTGTGGCTGAGACAGCCTGGGGTCCTTTATCTCCCACAGACAGAGAGGAGCCTGATGGCACAGGGGTCTGCTGCTGGGACACCTTCTGCAGCTCTGCTGCCAGCTGCTTAGGATCCACACCTGGAGACCTCTGTCTGTCACCTGTCAGTGGCAGGGGAAAGTGAGGAGTGACAACGGATATGTGCTACATGTCAAATCAACCCCATAATGTGTTGAAATGGATCAATGGTAGCAACCTTTGGATGGATCCTGAAGTTCCAAGTGCTGAGAGCAACCCTCTGGATCTGATAACATATTGAGGTCCCTGGATGAACACAGAGATATTAACTGTATAGAACAAAATGATGTAGAATCCAAATGTTTTTAAAGGAAGCATAACAGGGGTGAGATACTCACAACCTGACACATAACTCAGCCTCTCCACACTGCTGTCCCACCAGACCCTGCACCTCCTCATAGGTTTTACCTGTCAGGACAATTCCATTCCACTCCAGCACTTGCATTCCTGGATATACATACAAAATACACACACACACGCACACACGCACACACGCACACACGCACACACGCACACACGCACACACACACTCACACACACACACACACACACACACACACACACACACATATTGTCAGAGGTGGACATGCAATACACATTTGGCCTTTAGAAGCATTCTCATTAGAAGCCTGTAATCACACACAGCAAATCCACAGCAAACGTGTTCAAGCATAGGCGTCCATTTCATTCCAGGGCTCCCATAGAAAATGTTGAGCACCCACGTGTGCCAGCATAAGGTCCAGGTTCATTCCACAATGAGTTGATGAATTTGATGATTCAATGTGAGTAGTAAATGTAGTATGGCTGCACTGCACTAACAGTGGCACTGTGTCTTTATTGCACCTTGATTGTCAAATGACTATATGGAAATGCAATTGAAGGGACTACTGTACGTGTCAGTGATTGCTTATTTCACTTTTGGCTGCACAAACTAGTATACTAGTAGTGATGTCTCACTACTTCTGAATGCAACTACAGTATGTGTCATGTTTGAGATGTGATGGGTAGCAGTTAGTTGCATTCAATGGTTTTAGCACCCACTGGCACAAACATACATTGGCGCCTACACTGTATGTATTTCAGCACACATTTTTTTCTCCCACAGCAAATTCATTCTCTGAAGGATAGATTCATAGCATGCCATAAGAAAACTCCAGGTGGAGAAACAAAATGTTCAAGAGCATTTCACAGAAGGAAAAATAAGCGATCAGACATTATTAATACATGTGAGTGCACTGCACACACACAAACAAACACTTTGCTCACTCACAGAGGTGGAATCGAGTCTTCAGGTAGGCCAGGTAGGCCTTCTTTCTGTGTCGTAGAGTTCGAGCTGTTTAAAGGACATGTGGGGGGCCAGAATATTAAGTATGTATAACTAACTAAAGGCTTCACACAGGCTGGACTGTGTGTCCTCACAGATTTTGAACTTCAGTGAGCTGAAGCTGAGACCAAACCTACCTACTGTAACCTGGTGATCTAGCACCCATGTGAAGATTTGCATGGGCTTCACACTGAGTGGCTGCTTTGTAGTAAAAGACCATTCGCAATATGTTTTCATCTGACGCCAATAGGAGGTGTGCTTTTGCCAGATGGAGGGCAGGTGGCTATAGCGATATCTTTATGCTATGGTTTGCCATCGGTTATGATGCCATTGAACCCTGCCGATATTCTCTCATGACTATAATATGAATCATGGGAAGCCTAGGCAAACTGATTTACTTTTCTGTCAGTATGTCAGTAGAAAATCAATTCAACATGTTTTTTTAATGACCGTTTGCTATCTGGGCTGCTTTGTGCAGGTTCATTCAGTGTCACATACCAGAAACGTTATATTTGCGCATTATAGATATGTTTTATTATAGTTATAGATTTTTCGTGCTTCCTGCCCCCCATCTGAATTCCATGTGTCATAACAATGATGCAAGAGAAAAGAAGCTACTGGAATCGCTACTAAAAGAATCGCTGGATTTACTTGATTTTATCATGTGCATCGGTGCATGAAATGCCTAGGTTTACGAAACTGATTCACACTGTGATAACCCATCAAGTAATTTTAATGAAATTGATTAAGTTAAGTTTATATGAAATATATAGTGACTTGTAATGGCAAGTAGGCATTGAGATGACTTACTGTAGTATTGCGATGTTAAAGGACAACTTTCAATATGCTGTGCCACAGTAATAAGAAGCATTCGTTGAAGTTGAAAACATACTGTATGTTATGGAACCACTGATACTACTACTGTGCATGCCTCTAAGCATAGTCCTATTTAAGAAACTCATGTGAAAACTTTTGGCCTCACTGTTAGCTGCATATTATCTCTGTGTTCTTGCAAAGACTCATAGGGACACAATGAAATGGAGACACCAAGGCATCCCATGTGTTCATTTGCCTTATTCGTTCGGTACTTTGATGCTTCACATTGATCTAAAATGATTCTGTTAGATAAATGCATGTAATAACATTTTGTTTGTAAGAAAAACATGACTTTGTTTAATTTAATGTGTGGTTTAGTAAATGTGACAAATCCTCTTTTCCTTTTCCTAGATTAGCCCATGCTTACTTTACTTGATTCAATTAGAAAAAGTGGATTACTCAATCAGAATGACTACTTGAACACAATAAGGATGTGTTTCATTCAGAACTAAATTGTTTCATGTATTTTCTCGTATTGGTGAATTTTCATTTACTTAGAAAGTAATACAGATACTCTTTTTTCTTTCTTTTTATCTTGGGATACAAGTCATGGCTTTGAACTCTCTGTAAGACTATGAAATAAGCAGAACAAATAGAAAGGCTCAAACACAGCATTAGTGATTCCTGAGTCTCCTTACCCTCCACAATCTTTCCAGTCTGTTCTGCAGAACCTCCAGGTAGAACTTTGGCAACATACGCTCCAATCTCTCCATTACTTCCAGGAACCTCCTTACCTCCCACCACACGTATGCCTAAGCCATTGCCTATGGAGAAGCTTTATGTTAATCACATTTGGAAAATACACCATGAATACATGATACAACTGGAAGAATTAGATGGGTTTCCATCCAACTTTATAATGCACATTTTTATCATTCAAATAAGACATCCCGGCTGAAATGCTTTAATTTAGCATAAATTAAAGCGTTCTCACGTGAATGAAAATTATGTTCTAAAATAGAGAGGTCCGGCCTTTGATTATGATTGGCTAAACCACGTTAGAAGCTGTTATACTCTGCAGACTTACGCTTAGACCACGTTACATTGTTACAATGCCAAACAAGAATCAGATGCTGCGTCTGTTTGAGCTTGGCAATCAATATTGCGGCAGAACTACTTTGTTTGTCAAAGAAATGGTCATTGATGTTATCAAAATATTTCATTTTGTTTCAGTGCTCCAGGTTTTTGCAGTAACCATGCTGCTCCAATATCACTGTAACCAAAGGTCTAAAAGGGCTTATTGCTTACAGTTTTTTTTTTCTTTTTTTCAAAACACTACACTCAATTAGTAGAATCTCTTAGCTCTTTTGTGCAACGAAACTCTTCAGTCAAATCTACAGTATACAATGATTTATCAGAATGTTGCTGTCATATCACAAAAACATCATATCAGACTATGTTTAAATCAGTTACTCATTAATGTACTCAAAGCAGAACACATCTGATGGAATTGGTTTTCCTAAGATATAGTGTATGCTTGTTTTTGTAGGTTTTTTTTTTTTAAAGAAATATTGTTTATTAAATATTGTAACTAGGATTAGAGGATAATTTAGAGTACACAAATACCCTGACCAAACATAACATTTAAGACCACGCCTGTACATTAAAACTTTTTTGTCTCTACAATATGAAGTAGCCTACACTACCGTTTTTCTTCAGCTGTTTACACACAGAATCTTTGTCTATCATATTTTGTTTACAGTAAACATGTCACTTTAACCTTATCCCCATTACCCCATACAATACCATACCAAATATGCAAAACACACGCAAATGATCAGCCTTTAATTCGGTTTTCAATTTCATAATTAAATTAAATTTCAATTTAATCAATAAAAAATCTTTTTGCTAAACAGTATCTCTTCCTTCTTTTCCTCTGTCTATGCTACAATATTGGCAAGGGCTCACCTGCTGCCTGGTGTTTAGGACTGATTGTTGAGTTTATTTTATAGTTTTTCCTCAGTCACTTTGGTGTTTTTCTCAGATCAGAATGAAAATTTTCATATAGCTTCAACCTCCACAACATCTCATTTGTGCGCATCGTAGTCAATTTCTCCTTCCTCTGAACAAATTGCAAATGCTTTTGGACATCTATCAGTTGCTTTCATACAATTCTCTGCTTTTTTTTTTATAACATTATCATTTGTTTATTTCATGTCAGTCAAAATTAACAATACTTATGGATGCTGAATAGTCTTTCCCTATAAAACTAGTTTTCCTTTCATTGCTTGAGTCGTTACATACCAAATTGTTGAACTAGTTATCAAATTCTGTCACAATTCTGTAGAATTGCAAAGAGCATAAAAATGTGAAATGTACATATTCAGTGTCTTGTCCTAAATGTGCATATTCAGTGTCTTGTCCTAACTACAGCAATGTGCAACTTAACGGTAGTTTTCAAACGACTGTACAAGTAGTGTATAGTGCTGTCTTGAGCAGGTATTGTCATCAAGTTCTGACCTTTTTTTCATAATGAAAACATGACAAAGCCATTCGACTATGTTCATAATCATAGTGTCAAGACTTCTCATTTTGATGACACTGGCATTTTCATTGACATGAATACTTGTTTTTGAGGAATGGACTATCCATTTTTAGCAAGTGGAGTGCTTTTGGAGGTTATCCACTAGGTTTTGCAGTTTGCACTAATTGTTCTGATAAATGCACTAACTGCTGTGCAAATGTTACAGTAATAGTGATGTGAAAAAAACACCAAAGGGACTGAGAAGAACTGTAAGCACTTAAGTGTCTTCACACCTGATAGTTGTGTTTAAACAATTGGTTCATGGGTGTGTATTTGGGAAGGTACAGTATAGTATCTTGAAATTTCAAGAGAAGATGATCTGTGTCTATAGGCGTGTGTTTCGTATTCTGTAAACCAATGTGAGTAGCGTTTTGCAAAAAGTCTGAGGCTGATGATGTACTTATAGTTGTGCAGGTGTGGACTGATGCTTTGCTCCTTGAGTGTATGGTTTAGTTATTTGTGGAATACTTTTGATTTTAGTGTTTAAGCAATCGTAAACAAAAACCTGTAATATGATTAATTCAAGATATAGGACTGATAGAAAATGTTCCTTCACATAAATATTCCTTTGTTGCAATTTTATCATGTGCTTTCTTAACTGTTACCTTGACAACCTTAAGTTTTTATCCCACAGCTGTTCACAACAATGTTGTTTTTAATTCAAAATAAAACTAGTTGAAACAAGTGCAGACTCCAATTTCCTTTAGCTGATTTTTCATGAATGTGCATGCATATGCAAATGAGTTGAATGGAAACCCAGATATTGACTGTGGAAGTAACAAAGAGTGCCAATGTGCATGAGTTTGGTAATGGAGTGTGGCATGTAGAAAGTTTCATTACCTGACACACTACGATCCTTAGGGTCTCTCTGGAGTTTGACACGCACATGAGGAAATGCGAAGTGCATAGATTTCATCTAAAGAATACAGTGCACATTTCATTAATAACCAAATGCTCTTTGTTTGTCTGTGCAAGTGTGTGTGTGTGTGTGTGTGTGTGTGTGTGTGTGTGCGTGCGTGTGTGCGTGTGTGTGTCTGTGTGTGTGTGTGTGTCAGAATGATCACCTGTCTCCTGTCTGGACTATGACAATTTTCGTGGCGGCCATCTTGAGGCTTCATGAACCAATCTGTTTCCTCCCGATGTAGTTGGTATGCTTCAAAGATATTGAGTGAAGGAAAATCATTTTATATTTGACCAAACAGTTATTTCAATATTTCTTCAACGTTTCTGAATTTTTTCAACTATATCAATGGGCTCTGTCATGAATTGGAAAGGGTGTGTGTGTGTGTGTTGGGTCAAAGAAAAAGTGGTCAAAATGGTTAAAATAGTGCCATCGATGAATCGCTGCAGATATGTTAATCTGAATGTAAATGCTATGGTAAATCAATGATGGTGTAGTTGAGAGGAAGTGTACTGCATGAAGTCTTCGTATTTGACAAGGCACTATTTGTGACATGCATGTTGTCCACAGTAAATATGACATAAGTATCAGCATTTCAATGACTTTCCTTGATGTTTGTCTCAGTATTCTTACAGATAAAGTTCTGTAGTTCTTCAGTTATTATTTCAGCAAAGACAATGAAGTCTTTGGAGAAAAGTAGTAAGTACACAAGGTATTCTTAGTGGTCAGCGAGTAGATTTTGTAAAATATCATATCTTATCAGTGTATCTTAACTTCAAAGCTGTGAGTGTGTGTGTGAGTCGAGTATGTAAATCCAAACAGCTATTTTTTTTTCACTTGTCTGTTAAGTGGTCCTGACAGACTTCAACAAGCCAACAGTTTTGTATCACTGCTTATGTAGACAATTTATACTTCAAATTGTCAGGACAGGGTTATTTAGAAGAAAATCAAATGAAACCTCTAACAACGAACTGCAAAGACTTGATGAAGATGGTAAAGGGAGTATTGTTTAATATACTCTGCCCAGGTCTCATTGTGAAACTGTTTACTTTTGAATTAACATTGGCCTGCACACTTGAGCTTTCCCTACAGATTTGGGCTTGTATTGTCTGTATCTTCTCTCTTCTGGAAGAGGTTTGACATCCAGCATGTCAATGTTGCAATGTTACTTCAACATGGATGTGAGTACAGTAGCAATTCAGAAGCTGTGAGAACTGCAGCATATACTGTATTTGGACTGTCCAACAGGACTTATTTTCAACTGTATATCTGCTACATCTACAGTATGACCGAGACTCTAACCTTTACCCACAGGACTAGTCTACCAAAGGCGTCAGCCAAATAGCCATAACCATAACCATAACCATAGTGTGTTGTGGACAGTCATCTGTTTGGTGGTGCGTGGCAGTAACATAAATTATGGGAAACAGCCACTAAATGGTTGTCACTGAAGGCTTCCATAAACAAAATGCATGATGGTGGTGGTGCAGTTGTCCACAGAAACCTGGATTAACAAACACTGCCTTATAAAACATTTACAATGTGCAGGCATCATTTGCAACACAACATTGGTGATGGCGACACATTTACAATTTCAATTATCCAAACTTAAGGAAACAGGATAATTTGTGAGAGAACACACATGATGGTGCAGGGTCTCATGCCATCACACTCTACCACCTTTTTCAGGAAATGTTCAAATCCTTCCATACAGTGATGTAACCATATTAAATGTGCTAACAAGCAAGGAAAAAAGAGATGAGCAAGCAAATGTGTTGCAAATATTAAGGTAATATGATAACTTATTTATTTTTTAGAGAAAAGCAAACTAAATAAATAAGCATTTTAAGCAATACCATGCCATGCAAGAATGTCATAATAATTCATTGATTGTCACTGCAAATAAAACACATGCAAAATAATATTAGAAGTATTTATTAAATGAACAAACACATAATAGAGGGTGTAAAATTACCAAAAGAAATCAAAAATATATTCTTCTATGGGACTATAGACTATATATTATTATACCAACATATTATAAAACCACATTATGTAATATTTAAACTGGCTAAAACCCATTTGTACTCTATTTCACAAGTTTATCAAAGTTATGTACACTGCAATTAACATTCTAATGATTACGAGATGTTCTGTCCCTGAGATAACACATAGTCTAGACAGAAATGAATGTAGGAAATTGATATTCCTATCATGCAGGTTGATAGAGAAATAAAACATGCAACAAAACATGCAGCACACAATGATTAATCATAAATCCAGTCTGAAACACAACCACAACCATGCACAAAGCGTACAGAAAAAAAGTTTCAAATGAAGGAAGCAATTTATCTGAAGACAAATAATAATGCATGCATGGAGAAACATTTTTAGCACTCAAATAATAAAAAATAACAGAAAGTGAAAGTTCCTTAATAGAATGCATAATGCAAATTGAGAATGTGATGCTGTGGATCAGCTGTGTTGAAACATTGCTGTGTGAGATGTGAGTAAACTGAGGAATTTTACCTTCACTGTCTGACATGCCTTGTAGGTCATCCATGAGCACATAACCACGACCTCTTGTCTGCTCATCTCTCATGTGCTGCTGCTGGGAGTCTTGCAAAGAGAGGCAAGACCCAAACTGGTCCCGGGAGTCAGCAGATATTGGTGGGAGGGGTCCTGCAGATGCTCGCGCCATGCCCATTGGCTGGCCTACAGGGCTCAGAGGGCTCTCCTCTTCCGAGTTCTGGGCCACAATTGGAATACGTCCTCTTCCACCTGGAACAATTGGCAAACTTGTAGGCTTTGTTCTGCCAGAAGGAGTCTGATAGGCTGAAGTCTCAGTTGAAGCCTCACTTTCTGCTTTTAGCCTCAGAGAGGAGCTGGAGATATCTCTTTTGATTGATAAGTCCAGGCCATAGACAGAAGTTGGCCTAGAGGATGGGCGTGATCTACTGCCACTGGGGTAAGACGAATCCTCTCCTAAGGAGGTCCGCACACCCGAGCTGAGGTTAAGGCTCTGACCCACATTGAGGGACCCTGCAAGATTATTACTCATATTAGAACCTAGGTACTTCTGCTGCTCTGCAATGTTCTTGCGGAGTCCAAAGGTGATTTCATCCTGCATTAGCCTGCTTGACCTAGGGGAGGCAGCACTAGATCCAAGGTAGGTACTGTAGTCTGTGTCAAGTGTTCTGGTATCCTGGAAAGTGGAAGAGTACTTGCCAAGCTTAGGGTCTATCAAGGGGGGTTTCTGTTTCTGATAGAGGACGGCAGCTGGAAGTTGCTTTGCAGCCTGCTTTTCTAGAGTCAGTCTGCTAATACTGTACTTTTCAGTTTTGGAGAATGGTCTGTAAGAACTGCTGGAAACACCTGAACTAGGGGTGTAGTAGTGGTGTGGGAGACTAGCCAGTTGCTCAAGGCTCTCTGTTCCAGCAGTGCTTCTTCGGAACTCCTGTTTCAGTTGTTGCTTCAGCAGCTTTAGCTCATAAGGTTCCTCCATGGCATCCTCATCTTCCTGGGTCTTTGCATAGGCATTAAGCCTTGTAGAACTTTCAAGGTAATCTGTCCCCACATCTGCAGCAGTTCGCCTTAGGAGACGCTCTGCTTTAGCAAGTTCTTTCTCTGCAAGAGTATAGGTGGAGTCAGAGAGGCCAGAGGATGCTTTGGTGAGCTCTGCAGCATCCTCCAGAAGTAAGTAGCTCCTGGGGGTTTGATGGTGTTCCACATCTGTGTAGAAGGAATCAGCTGACACATTAGACATTGGACTCCCAGCAATACTACCTCCACGCTCTTCTAAAGAGCGGAGGTCCAACTGGCTACCGTATTTTCCACCCAAATAAGAGGAGGCATCTGGTTGACTCCGAATGACATCATAGGTGGCCATCTTAGTGGCATCCAATTCAGAAAGGAGAGCAGCCTGCTGTCTAGCCTTCTGCTGCAGTAAGAGCATCTGATGATAACTCTGCTGTTGGGAAGCTGTGAGGGATGGCACAGAGGAATAGATAGATTGGGACTGATATGGTTGTTGAGACTGGTACAGAGAATGCTGGTACAGGGTCTGTTGTGGGTACTGGTACTGAGAGTACTTGCCATACTGAGCCTCTTGTTTGGTCTGTGGTGGGACAAACTGTTCTAATTCAGATTGAGGGGCTGTGTGAGGTCTTTCCAATCCATGCCCACTTACTTCCTCTACACCACCTCCACGGCGTGTCTCACGGATGTTGCTGACCTCACTGTCAGACATGTAATCCCTGTCCTCAGCCACACTCTGCAGATATGCTCTCTCCCGTTTCTCCCGTTCTATTAAGAGGGCATCCTTCCTGCGGTTGATTCCCATCTCCAAGTAGCGGAGTTTGGCATCAATCTCTTTCTCCTCCTCATCCAACTCTGCCTGCTTCTTACGAAGTTTGGAGGATTCACGTTCCACTAAGTCCAATTCCCTATCAATGTCCTGCAGAATTTTGGCACGAGCCATGTTGGTGCTTCTGCAGAGGCGTCGCCGCGCAGATGCAGTACTATAGTTTGTCTGGCCAGTGGTGCCTGTCTCCTCTTCTGATGGTGGGTTGGGGAGAGTTCTCTTTACTTTCTTCTGTGTTCCAGATGGGGTACTGGGTGATGATTTACCCTGTAAATAAAAAAACACAGTAACAATTACATATATATATATATAGTCCCCGGCCCTCAGACAAGTTTTCAGACCATTTGTGACCCTGTAAAGCGGAACCAGTCGTTTCGGTAAAATTAATTAAATTAAGTTATTGTGCTCACGTGAACGGCCATAAACTAAGCTTTCCAACGATATGTATATCGAGGGTATTACACAAACTATCGCTAAGATAACAGCATCCAAAGTTGACATGGTTCTCCTGTCACGATATGCCAGAAGAGGAGAAATCACCTTTTTAAGCGGCGCGTGCACAACGGGAATGACAGCAAATGTGTTGAATCTTCGCCGGGTTTAACAGTCAAAACGTATGTTTTTCCGTGAAATGCGTTCACGATATGAAACTGTAGACTGTATACAGTCGAATTAGGCGAAAACGTGAAATTCAACATTTTAACCCGGAAGTTTGTTATTGTTGATTTTCTCAAAATAACGTTGTGCGCAAAACGACTGATTTCGCTATGAATGGTCACATTTAAGTTTACACATTTTACACACGTTTCAGACTCATCTTAAATATTGATGCACTTATTGTGGTTTTTAATTTGTTGTTAGAATTGCTCCAAAAAGCTTGAATGTTTTTACCATGTTGTAAGTCGCTTTGGTCAAAAAGCGTCAGCCAAATGTAATGTAATGTAATGTAAATATATTCAATTAATGTTTACTCATTGACGAATGCACTGTGTGATCATTTCTTTTAGCAAACTAATCAAAACAACAGGGAAAAAGTTTTCATTTCTGTGGCTATTGGCTGAGTGCATCCTAGTATAGTAAGGCTTCCTGTAAATGGGGTAATCTGAGGTGAGTGACTCCACACAAAAACACAAAGTTTATATTGTTTCGCCACACTATTTGAGTTAAACGAGCACAGTGGTGTCTTGTAAGGACATAGGTTCATAGGTCTTAGAATGGTTTTCTGTGTGCGTTTAGAGGCCCCAAATGCAGTTAAATAGCTTGAGGCTGGCAGCCAGAGCAGAACTTAAAGGGTCACTGCACCCTAAAATAGGTTTTTTGAGCTGTTGATTGATTGAAAATACTCATAAGTGGTGAACTGTACTATTACCAGGGTTAATATTGACAAAAATCGTGTTTCTCGACAAACGTAACATTTCGTCTGATTTTGTATTGGAGATATTGCTCTCTCGCGCATACTACCGTTTGAAAACATGCCATGGCATGTTGGTCCAAAATACTATTGGAATGATGACGTTGTCCTGCACTTCTAGTCCGACACTACGTCACCGGGTCGTTACAAATTAGGACTGAAACGCCCCAACACCTGCTGCCCTGATTAGCCTACCTGTGATAAGCCATGTCTGCAGCACTCATTCCCAGATTGACACGAAATCACCATGGTTGATTGGTTGCAGCAGTGCTGCACTCTCTCTCCAAATTTCAGAACGTCTCGCCCATTTTGAAAGCCGTTTTCAGAAATGTGAAGTGGGTGGAGTTATGGGGTGAAGTAACTCTTTAAAGAGTCACTTCACCCCATAACTCCTCCAAATTTCAGAACGTCTCGCCCATTTTGAAAGCCGTTTTCAGAAATGTGAAGTGGGTGGAGTTATGGGGTGAAGTGACTCTTTAAAGAGTTACTTCACCCCATAACTCCACCCACTTCACATTTCTGAAAACGGCTTTCAAAATGGGCGAGACGTTCTGAAATTTGGAGAGAGAGTGCAGCACTGCTGCAACCAATCAACCATGGTGATTTCGTGTCAATCTGGGAATGAGTGCTGCAGACATGGCTTATCACAGGTAGGCTAATCAGGGCAGCAGGTGTTGGGGCGTTTCAGTCCTAATTTGTAACGACCCGGTGACGTAGTGTCGGACTAGAAGTGCAGGACAACGTCATCATTCCAATAGTATTTTGGACCAACATGCCATGGCATGTTTTCAAACGGTAGTATGCGCGAGAGAGCAATATCTCCAATACAAAATCAGACGAAATGTTACGTTTGTCGAGAAACACGATTTTTGTCAATATTAACCCTGGTAATAGTACAGTTCACCACTTATGAGTATTTTCAATCAATCAACAGCTCAAAAAACCTATTTTAGGGTACAGTGACCCTTTAAGCTTGGCTAATTTTTTTTTTTTTCTTTGCTTACCCCAACAGAAGGTGACCTTAAGGAAAGCGTTTTTGGGATTAAAAATAGCTGGATTTCTCCTTAAATAAGAATAACTCAATTGAAGTTCAAGGCCCTAAGTTTGGCAGCGCATTTTGACACCAGTGCATGCACACTGACCAATTAAACCATTAAAACCTACCAATAGCAGTGTTGAGCAATACCTTTACCTGGACAATATTACAGTAGCATTTACAATCCCTACATTGATGTGTGAATGTTCTAAATACTTCAAATAATAATATGTAGAATTTATTCTGCTACAGTACAAGCAATTTGTTTAATGAAAACATGATTTCAGATCTGGTTAATGCTTTTCAGACCTGTTTGTATCACATCTGACCAGGCTGTTAATCCACAGCAAAACGTGTGCCATATTATATGCTATGGCAATATTCTATCCTCATCTGGCATTACCATTAATTGGAAAGATATGTAAAAAGACATAAACTAACGGGATGAATTAACTGACAACACTGCAAGTTTTGATAATTGGCTTGTCTGCCTTGATTCATACTATATGTTGCTCATGCATTGAAATACTATATTAAGCCTATCTGGGGATAGGTTATTGTTGGAAATAATATTGGCAACTTAGTCTAAGTATGGGTTTTGTTGCCTATGCTTTAGAATAAGTGTTGATACTTTCGACCGCCTATGTACTTACTATTTTCCAAATTAAGCACTTACTGTATGAATGGAAGAGAGGGCGTTTTAGATCAACTTTGAAGAGAAATTACACAACTAGGCCTATAGGCTACCAGATTTAAGTGTGGGTGCTGAGTCATACACTTCAAGATGTTAATTATATATTATATGGCTATATCTTACAGTCCTGGTTAGTTTTCTACATATAGGGCAGCGGAATGTCCATTGTTATGATAAAGGGATGTTTGATATTATTTACTGATAAACCGATAGGCAGATAAGTTTTGTTTATTTAAACTTCAACAGAGAGGTCTCACCCATTTCAGAGTCCCTGCCTTGACGTAGGATACTTTCTCATTATCGCTTACCCTCTACCACCAAACTTGTACCCCAATTGTGCAATGACAATATTCATTAAGACATTATTGGCCGGTTGGCTATTCAGTATAATACATTAAGAGCACTCACCGTATGATCATCTGTATGCTGGAAAATCGCTGTGGCTCTATCCTCACCAGTTGGACTCATGGGTTTAGGGTCTGACATCGACCTCTGCATTATCTTTGGTGTTCTAGAGTTGATAGGCTGATCAGCAGCTGCATGAATTCTCTGTGGACTTGTGTCTCCTAAAGATTTATCATAAGACACAAACTCTAGGGACTTGCTAGGGGACACACATGGTGATATAGGAGAGTACAGGACTTTGGGGGATTTGGGAGGGACAGAAACCACCTGAAGGGAAGTGGAGTCAACTTTGAGTTTGGAGGATTGTCCTATCTCTAAGGGAGATGGGCGTCTCCTGTCTCTCTGTGGGGAGGAGCTTCTGTCAGAATCTGAGTACTCCAGTCTTGCATCAACCTGTACTGAATGTCCCTTCCCAGTACCTGAATCTGTTTGCACAGAAATCTCTGTGAGAGCCTGAACTGACACCTGTCCCCCACATTCTGCTGTACTGTACTTTACTCCTCTAGGCCTACTTCGTCTAGCTCGAGCTGGGGCCTCCCACTCATCCTGGTCCTCATCATCTGTCTGGACACTGCTATCTACACTTTTCTTCACTCCCCTCTTCTTCCTCCCTGACGTGTATGTTTGCTCAATATTGTCCTCTTCATCTGTTTGGACACCACTATCCATAATCTTTCTGCTTTCCGCAATACTAAGCAATGCCTCCTGTCTGGCTGTATCTGTTGCATCTCCTGGATACATCTGCCTTAACTTTTGCTCCTCAAGTTGTTGTCTTAATTGCTCCTGCAAGCGTTGGATCTGTTCTAGTTGTTGTTGCTGTTGGGCATAGGTCTCCTTTTGCATCATGAGGTGGGCCTGTCTTTCTTCTTCTTGCTGGCAAAGGATATGTTGTTTCATTGCTTGAAGTTCCTCTAGCTCCTTTTGTACAATCATCTGCTCCTGTTCACGAAATCGTTGAATCTCTTGCCGTTCCCATTCCAGCTCTTCAGCCAGCCGATGCTGCTTAATTTTCTCCAGTTCCAGTAACTCCCGTTCCATCTGGTACTGCCCATCACCAGGCACCATAGGAGATGATAAAGCCTCTAGGGAGGCAGCAATCGCTTCCAAAGATGCATCAGTATAGTCTAAGGTACCTACTGTGGCTAGTGTAGGTGTAACCTCAGAGAGAGCAGATGAAATTATACCCTTTGTCGTAACAATCTCTAGGTTTAGAGGCTGTCGCTCTTGTACCTCTGCTGTAGTGGTGGCCAATGAGGATACAAAGCTCTGAGACCTGGTAATAGGTTGGTTTTGAAGAGATGATAATGATGGCATAGTGTCACTTGTATGCATTCCAGACAAGGTATTGTATGTTGCACTGAAGATTGATCCAGGCTGTGTGGTGATTGCATAAGTAGATGGGATTGGGGCTGCCACTGAGGAATAGACAATACCATTGGATGATCTCAAAACACTTGTGACTACAAAGGGCGTTCCAGTGGCAGATGTGATTCTGGTTTGGGAGAACTGTGGAATTGTCATGCCAGAATATGCCCCTGTGACTCTGCTTGAATAGTCCACTGCCTCACCTGTTAAGAATTCAGAGTTAGATTGTTCAGTCCATGAAACACTGCATTGGTCAGAATGTATTCCATGCACTCACCAAATCAAATCATAAAGCATTAACAAAGATATGAGTAAGCATTGAGTCTTGCCAGATTAGTGATGCTGGGAAGTCAAAACAACAGGGTACAGCATGCAGGGACATGCATCTGTGTGTAAAAAGAAAATGGCGAGCGGAGAAAAAGTCAATGCATGCAAAAACAAAAAGCAACAAAACACAAAACATCTCAAGGTATCAGCCCAGAATAAGTGGAGGTAATTCAAACTGATACCTCACAGAGAGATCTGCAATGTCAGCATACTGACCTGCTTCAGATATCTTTCCAGAAGTAAGATCAACGGCCCCCTCTATGGCACCATTGAAATCATAACTGTTTTTGCTCTTGTAGAGAAAAAGCCCAGCCTCAGCTAAATTGGTGTCTGACATCGAAGGCTTGATACCAGCGAAACCTTTCATTCCATAAGGGGAGCGATCATACTGATAATGGTCATCACGATAGCCAAAGCGGTCTTCAGGCAATGGAGTGGGCTGCTGGGTCGTACAACTCCCTGCAAATGGCAACTTGTAAACAACATCACAGCACGCTGCTCTTCTGCCAGCTGTCAGATCTACAGGTTTTCCATCCTCCTCAGTTATCACAGCTGTCATGACCTCTGCAGTGGATTTGTCAACAGAGACAATGGTCTGAACAGGCTTTGCTGTAGTGAGATCTACTGCTCCAGATACACAAGTTTCCAAGCGAGGAGGGACACTTGCACCAAAACCACTTGTTACAAAGGTGGGAGCAACAGTAACAGGAGGCATCTGAACTTTCCCTACACTAGTGGACAGATTGATTGGTTTCTCTGGTTGGGCATCTACTGGTCGGTAGATTATTTGAGAAACAGGCTCAAATGATTTGGCTGTTGTAAGCTGAAGAGGCATTGAGGTGGCCTGAGATGCTTCATTGCCATAAGCAATGGTGGCCGTGCAAGTGAGAATGGTAATGTTGTCTGATACAACAGACACAGAGGCAGGGGGTTCTGTGCTGAGATTGATAACAGATGACTGAACTGCACTTGTCTGTCTTGGACTGCTTTCAGTAGCCACAGATTGTCGTCTTGACTCAATTGATGACAGGTCAACACCTTTCACGGCTGTAGCTGCATCCATTTTTGGGGTACGAAGATCCACAACCTCACCAGCATGATATATGTGGCTATTCTGAGGCTGGGTTTTCAGATTCTCTGGACTGGATGAATCCCCAAAGGAGTTTGGAGTAGGCATGGATGGTACTCTTTCATGTACAACAGACACTGTTGTTCTTTGAAGTTCTGTGGTCACAACTTGTGCAACACCATTAGCTAGTGGTACTGGTGGTTGAGCTGATGCTGATATGGCTTCATAGACATGACTCATGCTTGATACCACTTTCTCAGGCCCACAAATTTCTTGACTTTCAATTGATTCAGTGATTCGAGTAAATGCAAGTGGCACTTTTGTTGTTCGATGTTGTGGGTCTGACTGGGTATGGCTCTGTTGCTGTGGTGGATAAGGAGATGCTTGAGGATGCATTGTTGCAGATGCAAAACCAGAACTTGCTGAGGCTTGAGACTGTATGCCTTCTACTGGTGAGCTGGGCTGTGATGGCAGTGTTATAACTACATATGTTTCGTGTAAAGTTTTGGTGTGCCTGGGGGATGAAGGGGACTTGGGTGATGTTGTTCCCGGCCTGCTATCTACAGAAGGACTTAGATTCAGAGCTATGTTTGCAGACTCCGTGGTAAGAACTGTTGGTCTAGCTGGTGAATGAATAGGAGAAGGTGGGTGAACAATTGTCACTGGCTTGGGAGCTATTGGAGGCTTGACACTTTCTCCAGGTCTGTGAGTGAAAGTGAGACCTGCTGGGATGGAGGATGGCTTTGGAGGAACAGGTGGTGGAATATGTGGCTTATGTGTTGTACCTCCATACTGTTTTTCCAAAGGACTGGGGCCTGTAGAAGTCATACCCACTGGAGTACAACGTGGAAGAACCTGAGGGGGTATCTTTTTGGGATATATAGTTGGCTTCGGCAGTGTTGGAGGTGGCAAGGGCGGAGGCATAGGAATGTCTGTTGTTTCCTGAGACATATCACGGCGCAATACTGCTGGTTTGGGAGGTACAGGGGGAGCTGTTGATACTACGCTAGGTGCAGAAGGAATGTATTGGGGAACAGTTGGTAAAGGTGATACACTCACCACAATGGGATGAGGTGGTTTTGTGGCGTCACTGACAATGGAGGTGGAATCTAAGTTTGTCTGACTAGAGAAAGAAGCTTTTGATAAGTCAACCACACCATCCTGGTCTATTTCTGTTGTTGTGGAATCTCTGAATGAGGAGTGAATGTCAGGTACCTCAGAGGATATTACTCGATGGTTAGAGGATGTAGTATCTTCGGATGATGGGACAGAATGGATGTCTATCTCTGAAGCTGTTGCTACAGCATATTGTTCTTTGGAAACAATTGGTTTGGGTTCTGTCTTTATAGGAGTTTCTGATAAGATCTCAGGTGCACTTGGAGCCGTTTCAGGTGTGTGATCTGCACCACTGTCCTCATCCGGTTCTTCTTCACCGGAGGAGCACTGAATGACCCTAAGGTCTGGTATAGGGTAGAGTCGTTTCTGTGAACCCGTGTCCATCACTGTAGTATCCCCTGGTGCCCCAAAGTGTAACATAGAGTTTTCAGAATCAGCACATGGCTGTGTTGGACTGGTTCCAGGTGTTAATACAGCTTTCTGTCGCTTCATAAGTTCTTCATAGGCAGTTTCAGCATCTAATAGTGGTTTCCCATCTTTGCCCATAGACACAGTGGTACTGGTGGGAATGAAATCAGAATGACATTCAGGAGGTGGTAATATTATCTCTGGTTGTGTTATGTCCTTTGTTGGCTGTGACTGTTTCAAGTCCTGTTCTTTTATAATCATTTCCTTTTTCTGCATCATATCCTCATAGACCTCATCTGGTGATCTTAACTGTTTAGACTTTTCTGGCACTGACATTTTACCCTTTTCTTCTTCATCACATTTGTCCTTAACAAGAGATTCATCAGCATAATCCTCCATCAACACACTGCCATACAAAGATTCCTTACCAGGTGGTAACTCCACTCTCTCCTGAATGGGGGACTTGGCTTTTAACATAATTTCTTCATAGGCTTCATCTGCACTTTTCAGGGATTTTTTCCCTGTTCCTTCTTTTGACAGAGCGTCACCATGATGTTCATCTGTAGGAGAGTAAAGGCATACAGATGTTGGAAGTTGATATACTTTTTGAACTGCAGCAATCTTTTCTGGGTTAACTTCAAATCCTTCTGGCTCAGATTCTATACTAGGTGAGAAATCTGAGCAAGATGATCTTCGTATCTCCTCCATCTCTGCCTCTTGACGTAATTCTTCTGTTGGGGAGGCATCTTCAATGGGAGAGAGATTGCTTGGGGGTGTTTTGGGATGCTCCCTTCTCCTCTGTGCTCGTATGTCCTCTTTATCTTTCTTTGATTTTTTCCCAGAGCTCTTCTGCTTTTCTTGTTCTCTGAGGAGGTCTTCTTCCTCACGAAGTTCCTCCTCCTCTGAAGAGTCTTCAATAGTTGGCAACATCTGGCCAGGTTGTCGGTGCTTTGCCTTCCTGTGCTGTTTACCTTCTCCACTTGACCTAGTATGACTTGGACTGCTGCTGTCACTATCTTCATCTAGAGATGACAGAGAGGTAGGTGAAGTCCCTGGAGTAAAGCTGGAAGCATGTAGACTAGAGGAGCCCTCACCTCTGGAGCGGTCTTCAGGAGAGTCTGTTAGACTTTCAGGCTCTCCATCGTCAAATGTTGATCGAACAGCAGTGGTGCTGTTCAGCTCAATGGTTTTGAAGTGCCTAATACCTGTTGCAACCTCTTCTGAGGATTTAGCGAGAGAAGTGAGGTTCTTCGCATCACTGTCATCCTCTGGACTAATGCTGCTATTTTTAAGAAGACGCCTACCTCTCCCTGACTCACTTTTCTCCTTTCCATCTTGTTCCCTTCTTTGCTCCTGATCTCTTTCCTCATGACTTGGTGTTGCAGTTACATCTGCTCTCATACCAGTGGTTTGGGCTTGAATTAACGCTTCTTTATCAATAGACATAGGGCTGTCTGATGGATCTTTTTCACCAACATCTGCCACTTTCTTTGGGAGGGATATATGCTCACTCTCACTGCTATCCTCAAATGAATCTTGTAGTTCAGTTGGTAGAGACAGTTTTTTCCGCTCTGTGTTTGAGCCAGCTGTCACAGTGGTATCCTCCTTCTCATGTGGTTCTCCTTGGCCGTCTTCCTCTGAACTCGGTTCAGGTGACATTGGCAACACTTGTAGTCTACGCCTACCTTTGACCATTTCATTTGATTTATCCAAATGATCATTTGCAGCTGTGGTTGACTGAGCCTCTAATATAGGTAGAACTGTACTCTCCAGCTTAGCTAGATCAGAGGGACTTGTCACTCTCTCTTGTGTCACCACAGCCTCATCTTCATGTTCTTTGTGGGTTTCCTTCTCTTTAGGTTGGCTAGTTACTTCAGTGTTTATCTGGGGGAAAAAAGCAGTGAAATGTTTTCCATTAGGTTGTGATTGTACACTGAACATTGCACACAATGAACACTTAAATGTTTCACAATATAATGACACTATGCTACTGTCTCCCTAGTATTCTACTTACGACTGTCATCTACTGTATGGTAACTAGTTAGATTCCAACTTACAGTGATGTGTCCAAGTTTATCCTCATCTCTTGACTTTAGCTCTGACTCATGTGATTCAGATGGAGTCTTTTCCTCTGCTAAATCTTTGTTCGTTGTCTGCTCATTAGCTACAGGGCTGAGGGAGTCTAGCTCTATATCAGGGCTTTTAGGTGGAAAGCTACTGTTTGCTACGGGCTGTTTGGATTCTATGCACTGCTCTACTAGAGAAATAGATGCACTTTGCACAGTTGCCATCTGTGTTTCACCAGTATCTATGCTCTCAGGCTTCTGTTCATCAGAGGGAGAATTAGAATGGTTGACAATTTCTTCAATTTTAGCCTCTGGTTCTTTAGCTTCTATGTCAGGTTCTACCGAGGGAACTGGTTTACTTTCTACTGCTGATGTCTGTTTTTCATCAGTAGTTATGCTTTCGGGCTTCTGATCATCAGAGGGAGAATCAGAATGGTTGACAATTTCTTCAATTTTAGCCTCTGGTTCTTTAGCTTCCATTTCAGGTTCTACCAAGGGAACTGGTTTACTTTCTACTGCTGATGTCTGTTTTTCATCAGTAGTTATGCTTTCGAGCTTCTGATCATCAGAGGGAGAATCAGAATGGTTGACAATTTCTTCAATTTTAGCCTCTGGTTCTTTAGCTTCTATGTCAGGTTCTACCAAGGGAACTGGTTTACTTTCTTCTGCTGATGTCTGTTTTTCACCAGTATCCATGCTTTCGGGCTTCTGATCATCAGAGGGAGGATCAGAATGGTTGACAATTTCTTCAATTTTAGCCTCTGGTTCTTTAGCTTCCATTTCAGGTTCTACCAAGGGAACTGGTTTACTTTCTACTGCTGATGTCTGTTTTTCATCAGTAGTTATGCTTTCGAGCTTCTGATCATCAGAGGGAGAATCAGAATGGTTGACAATTTCTTCAATTTTAGCCTCTGGTTCTTTAGCTTCTATGTCAGGTTCTACCAAGGGAACTGGTTTACTTTCTTCTGCTGATGTCTGTTTTTCACCAGTATCCATGCTTTCGGGCTTCTGATCATCAGAGGGAGAATCAGAATGGTTGACAATTTCTTCAATTTTAGCCTCTGGTTCTTTAGCTTCTATGTCAGGTTCTACCAAGGGAACTGGTTTACTTTCTACTGCTGATGTCTGTTTTTCATCAGTAGTTATGCTTTCGGGCTTCTGATCATCAGAGGGAGAATCAGAATGGTTGACAATTTCTTCAATTTTAGCCTCTGGTTCTTTAGCTTCTATGTCAGGTTCTACCAAGGGAACTGGTTTACTTTCTACTGCTGATGTCTGTTTTTCATCAGTATTTATGCTTTCGGGCTTCTGATCATCAGAGGTAGAGGTAGAGTTGTTTACACTTTCTTCCATTTTTGACTCTAGTTCTTTGGATTCTATGCTCTGCTCTATCAGTGGAACAGAATCACTCTCTACAGTTGCCATCTGTTTTTCACCAGTGCTTATGCCTTCAAGGTTCTTTTCATCAGAGGGAGAACTTGAATTGTCTACACTTTCTTCCATTTTTGTCTCTGGTTCTTTGGATTTTATGCTCTGTTCTACCAGGCAAACTGATTCACTTTCAAGAGGTGCTGACTGTATTTCACCAGCATCTATGCTTTCAGGCTTGTGTTCATCACAGGGAGAAATGGAATTTCCCACTTTTTCTTCAATCTTTACCTCTGGCTGTTTAGCCTCTATGATATGCTCGACCAGGGGAACTGATTCACTTTCTACAGATGTCTGTTTTCCACCAGTATTTATGCATTCAGGCTTCTGATCATCAGAGGGAAAGGTGGAAGTGTCTACACTTTCTTCATCTTTTCCTTCTGGTTCATTAGATTTTTTGCTCTGTTCTACTTGGGAAACTGACTCGCTTTCTACAGTTGCTGTCTGTTTTTCACCACTATCTATGCTCTCCGGTTTCTGTTCACCGGAGGTAGAACTGGAATTGCCTAAATTTTCTTCAATTTCTGCCCCTGGTTCTTTAGCTTCTATTTTATGTTCTACAGGGGGAACTGCCTCACTTGTGACTGCTAATGTCTGTTTTTCACCAGCATTTCTGCTTTCAGTCTTCTCATCATCAGAGGGAGAGGTGGACTTGTTCACATTTTCTTCCATTTTTGCCTCTGGTTCTTTGGATTTAATGGTCTGCTCTAACAGGGAAATGGATTCATTTTCTACAGCTGACTGTTTTTCACTGGTCTTTATATCTTTATGCTGCTGTTCATCAGATGGAGAACTGGAACTGTCTACACTGTCTTTAATTTTTTCTTCCGATTCTTTAGATTTAATGTGCTGTTCTTCTTCGGAAATGGTCTCACTTTCTACAATTGATGTCTGGGTTTCACCAGTATTTATGCTTTTGGGCCTCTGATCATCAGATGGAGATTTTAAATTGTCTTCACTTTTTTCGACTTTTGTCTCTGGTTCTTTGGAGTCTATACTCTGCTCTACCAAGGGAAGAGATTTACTTTCTGCAGTTGCCATCTGTTCTTCATTAGCATGTATGCCTTCAAGCTTCTTTTCATGAGAGGGAGAGTTTGAATTGTCTACACTTTCTTCAATTATTGTCTCTGGTTCTTTGGAGTCTATGCTTTTCTCTATTAAGGGAAGAGATTCACATTCTGCAGTTGATATCTTTTCACCAGTATTTATGCCTTCGATCTTCTGTTCATCAGAGGGAAAACTGGAATTGTCAACATTTTCTTCAGTTTTTGCCTCTGGTTCTTTAGATTTTATGTCTACCATAGAAATTGACTCACTTTCCATAGTTGCAATCTGTTTTTCACCAGTATCTATGTGTTCAGGCTTCTGTTCAGCAGAAGGAGAATCACAGTGGTCTACACCTTCTTCGATGTTTGCCTTTAGCTCTTTGGAATCTATGCTCTGCTCTACCAAGGATCCTGACTCACTTTCTAGAATCTGTTTTTCATCAGTATGTATGGCTTCGAGCTTCTGTTCATCACAGGAAGAACTGACATTGTCTAAACTTTCTTCAATGTTTGCCTCTTGTTCTTGAGTTTCTGTGCTCTGCTCTTCCAAAGGAACTGATTCACTCTCTACAACTGCTGTCTGCTCTTCACCAGTGTTCTTGATTTCACATTTCTGTTCATCTGAGGGAGAATGTTCAACACTTTCCTCCACTTTTGCCTTAACTACCTCAACATCCATTAAACTTTCAGTGGAATATGCTGGTGTATCTGTTATGTTCGACTGTTGTGTTAGATCATGTGTTCCAGCCTTCTCTGAAATGTCAGGTGTCTGGGCCATGTTTAGTTCAAGTACCTCTGTTTTGTTCTCTGACACAGGGTCTTCTATTGCTGTGGCTTCTGCTGCCTGTGCTGTTTGCGTATGATCCACTGTTTTATCTGAGCTTAATTGAGGCTGCTTGGCCTGAGCATGATCAATACTAGATTCAGCAGAGGCAACAGGAGCTTTAGATGGAGGGGAAAGAGGAGCTTCTGAAATAGGGGAAGCAGGAGTAGGGACAGCGCTAGATGTAGGTTCTGGTTTCTGCTTGGCTGGAGAGGTCTTAGGTGAAGGAGACATATCACCCAGTTGTCCTGAAAGAGCTCTTTGTGTCTGGCAGTTCAAGCAGAGCCATTCATTCTGTAAAACAATAGCAGAGTTCATAGAGTGATAATTCTATTGGGTACTTGGGTAGATAAATACAATTATTTCTGAAAGGAATGCAACACAACTTTAAGAGTCATTGCATCTGAAAGTCTTGTCACAAAAAGAAGCACTCAAATGTCATATTTCTGGAATGTTCTTGACCCTTGAAGAAGCTATTCACAATACAAGATGGGATAGTGTAACAGTTGACTTCTGTAAAATATTGAAACAGGAGTGTGTGTGTGTGTGTGTGTGTGTGTGTGTGTGTGTGTGTGTGTGTGTGTACATTCATTTGAATATTGTATACTATTACACTCTTAAAACATATGTGTGTTGACAATAACACAACTTGTGTCTGTGTTTACTTTTTACAGTTTTTCTCAGTCGCTTTGGCACATTTCTCAAATCATCCTTGAGATTTGCTAGACAGTAAGTGCATTTCTCAAAACTATTTGTTCAAATAGCAAAACACCATGGATTACCTGCAAAAGCCAGTTTCTTGCTCAAAATCCTTAGTCCATCTCTCAAAACTAAATATTTGTGTCAATGAACATGTCAGTGCATCAGAATGTCAAGTCCTATACTATGAACTAAAGCCTAAATAATGTGGGGGGTGAGACTATTTAGCTGAGAATTGTACATGATAATTTGCATGGATGTACCAAAACATTTGCAACTTGATCAAAGGAATGAGAAACTGCTTTTTTGATGTGCACAATTGACACAATGATCTGAAGATTGAACAGGTAGTTTTGAGAATTTAAAATCTGATCTGAGAAATGTACCAAAGCGACTGAGATAGGGACAACACAGTTTGTGACTTCTTGTCCAGCTCACAGTGGTGGTCCCAGCACCTGTGGCTGACCCTGTACAATCTCCCAGACAAGGAGAGGCTCCCCCTCCTCGACGCTCTAGTGTTGCCTGAGGGCCTCTTCGGCCAATAGCGGCTCTCCATGAGTGCTATGAGGCCCTCCAGAAGGATGCAACGGCCCTAATAAGTTAATAATATAAGTTGATGTAGCCCCTGCCCCAGGCCTCTGTGAGTGCAATGTGGGTGCACAAACTCTGCCCAGTGAGGGCACTGTGCAGCTACACTTAAACGCTTCCCTTGTACAAGGCCAAACAGCTGTGCATCAAAAAAAATGATAGCACCATTTACTAAAATGAGCACACAATCTAGTAAAATGAGAACACAATTTAGTCAAATGAGCACAAGCTTTAGAAATTGAGTTGAAATTCTCTTGACATACACAAAAATATCTTGCAATGAAACCTCTGGGGTTCCATAGCTAAATTAATCAATGTAAATGTAAATTGAAAGCAAAACACGTCAAAAGTAATCCAAAGTTATTATATAAAGTAAGTATTGTAGTCAGTAAAATCTCATACATTTCACCTGAAGCTTATAATCTAACCAATGTAAAATGTCAGCAGGTACCTTTACATCTGAGATAGTCTTACTTTCATGTCATAAAGAGTCACAGAGTCACATGTTTCAAGTCAGAGATTTCCTCTGAGAAGGACTGATAGCATAAAGCATCATGCATCAAAGACCCAAGCGCCACACTACACTGCTTCTTTTGTTACGGTGGCCATTTAAGCCTTGTTGTGCCCAGTGGGTATGCATGGACTGATGGAACTACTGTATAGTCTACGACACTCAATTGACAGATGGAGAGACTGCTCAGTCAAGAGGTTGGTTATTTCAGAGCTGCAAAGGCAGCATATAGAGCTTGTTCTTGAAATGCTTCCATAAAACATTTGTTTAGAAAATAAGACAGATTTATAACTGTGAAACAATAGCCTATGTGGAACAAAACATTCATCCATACACTATTAAGTAAAAATGGAAGGGGTAAGCTGATCCGAGCTGATAGTTAATATGGTTAAGAGTGGCTAAGGAGGGATGTAGAAATATAGACAAGGAAGGACAAGTTAAATGTCACTTGCAATGTGTGTGTGTGTGTGTGTGTGTGTGTGTGTGTGTGTGTGTGTGTGTGTATGTGATTAGGCTACATATACAGGGCACAGGTGCTAAGGGGTGTGTTGAGATGGTTGTTACGAGGTGTGGTGCATCAGATCCTCTATTCAAGCATGGACCAGATGGCCAACAAAAACAAAACACCCAGAGTGAGATCTAATGATAACTCCAAATCACTGCAGGACTACAGGATGTCAACATACGGCCTACATGAAATAATGTCTCATTTGATTAATCCATTCAAGTACATTATGTAACAATAACAAAAGGATGTCATATTGAATGATTATATTCCAATACATTTTCATCATAAAATTCTTTGTAATACTACTGCCTGCCTGCTATGTCTACTGGCCTGGTTGTTAGCATCCCAGGATGTGCCCATTCATATATAGGTGTACCCACGATGACCCTTGTCTGACCCAGGTCAAGCGGTGGGTTGAGTAGCCAAGTCAAATAATAATAAAGGTCAAATCATTGGTATAAATAGGGTATTATCCACTAAATAGTATAGTTTAGTCTGTCATTGTCTTGAAACTAAATGATAATTCAAAGTGCATACTGTACATAGAATACGGTCAGTGTCTAGTCATAATTGTGGTTACCACCAACAAAGCGCAGAAAACCCCTACGCCAGTGGTTCTCAAAGTGGGGTCCGGGGACCCCTTGGGGTCCGTGACCCATAGCCAAGGGGTCCGCGAAATAATTTGCTTGAAATTATAAAGTTAACATTTTAAAAAGATGATGCTCTTTTCACCCATAAAACAAGCAAATTGTGTCTATTTGGTCCTACTTGGACCTAACTTGGGATAGTGGACCCAGCCACAACTTCAGAGAATACGAATGGTTAACTGTTACGGTTACAAGGGGGTCCTCGGAAAATGTTTTCCCCTAAAAGGGGTCCTTGGAACCAAAAACATTGAGAACCCCTGCCCTACGCGATCTGTTTAAGCAGACAAATACCTTTAGCAAACATGAATACAATAGCAATGTGTGAGGGGGGTTTAGTCTAGAGTAAACTAGAGCTTTGCTAATTCCAGTTACACTATTTTTCACTATGTTAGATTCATAGTTACAGTAGCTGTTTTCAATGGCCAGATCTTTTAACTCGGTGCAATCAAAGCCTTTATCATAACACCAAACACTCATCCAGAGTTGCACCTAATTCATTCTCTCAGGAATGTTCATTCACTATAATGTCTAGTGAATATTTTTAGCAAATGGTGTCAACTAGCTAGCTATTTTACACTGATGATGAAATGCAAGCATGTAATGAAGAGAATATTCAGTGTTAGCTACCAGACAAATCTGTCCTCAACATCAGGATATTATGGGTGATGTAGTTGATAACGTACAGTGGACTGTTAAATAAACATAATCCTTGAAACCAGTATGTTCATAAACAATCTGAACCCCATCTGAATTTAAAACTAATGAGTTAAGTCTACAGCTAGCGATTTTGCACATTGAGGCAATAATAGTACACTGCTAGCATGGTTCCTCAAGAGGATGACAAAAGGTTACTAGATACACTACAATGAGTTATACTTGGTTTATATAAGTATAAATAAAGGTTTAAGTACTGTATATCTAGCCCATACTTGGTACTTACACTTAAATACGACGATTTTCACTTTTTACTAAATAGAGTATTCACCCTCTCTTCTGTCTACAACTAGTTTTGGGTATCTAAATGGAAATATGTTTAATCATGTCATCTATTTTTTACACCCTCCACTAGTAGCAGTGATGAGCATGAATTGTTCATTGTAACTTCGCTCAACTGCTGAAGAGGCATGCAAAAGCAGCTACCAAAGTGTCCAGAGGTTACGGACTGAACTGAGGTTCAGTTTGAACTACGTCATCATTTGAAATGCCAGCAATGATAAATAATTGATTGTTAATGATTGTTTGGTTTAAAAAGTAGGCATGCAGCGTTCTCTTTAATCCCTTTAGACCCTACATCTTGATGTGAGTTTGGCTGGTCAGGCTATCATTGAGATGCTTCTTTCATAGAATGCTTCCTTGTGAGTCAGGTTACAAAGACGAGGTTAGAGGCCTCCAGTTCTTGGACATTATTCTGGAACAGACTAGTTGTGAACTTGCATGTCATTGCAGTTCTGCCTGAGCACTTCTGCTTTTAATTGTGCTTCTGTTTCAGTAGGGGTGCTGCTCTGATGCATGTCAACGCAGAGGACTAGGGTATTTTTATTCACCTTTGATCCACAGATGCATCCTTGAAAATTCTCAGAATGAAGGGCATGAATCTTGGAGTATTCTTGACATTGGGACCATGCTCGGCGGAATTCAATGACGCGGTGTCCTTGAAAATTAAGCATGCTTCCTTGACATAAGGAAACTGCTATGATGTTTACTTTAGTCAAGATAATTTAATGCTAAATTCTGCTACCCTTTGGTCGAGGCTCATAAAATAAAAAAATAAATAATTGATTATGTGTTTCAATCTATGTTAAAATGTGAAATCGTAAAATAGATTTTTCACTTAAACTAGGGTAATTATGGTACTTATGTTTGCAAGTGTTGAATTTTGTGGCAAAAGTTCAATCATTTTTCTTAATATTAATCACTTAAAATGAATTATTAATATTGTCTAATAAGAGCAAGATTTGCACTTAAATTCCAATGGCAAAATTATTTGATAAATGTTCAATAAAAATCAGCATATTTGAAATGATTTCTTGCCTTTTGTCATTTCACAAAATAATCGTAATCAAAAATCGGATTTTGAGAAAAGAAAAACAAGATTTTATTTTTGGGCAAAATTGAAGTCTGGAAAAGCAAGAAAAACAATTGCATCGTTTTTTTCTGGGTGGGACCTACAAAGGGTTAACCTATTGAATAAACTTCTTTCATAAACATCTTTTCAAGGCTGTATATGACATAAGTGATCAATAAAGCACATCTGATCCATTTTAGAATAAATGGATTTGCTTCAGTGGTGTAGACAGCAGATCACTGACTGAAATTGTGGAGCAGATTTTAAACATTTGTGATTAATCCCACCAAGTCATGCCACAGATCTGTCCTTGTCGACATTAATCTGAAAATAAGGCAGATAATCAAATGAAATCTCCTTAGAGGATGATCCCTCTAACATATTCTGTGATTCCACTTAATCTTAAGCTTTTATCATAATAAAATACAGTGAAACAGAGATGCCTCTTCACTATATGTGTTCATGTAAACATGTCCGTGTAAAGACAGGGATTTTCCCAGTGAGAGAAACTGACGGGGCCACTTGTGCTGTATATGGGTTGAAGATACTGCTCATGCCACGTGAGGTGGAGCCGGATGTGTTCAGTGTAATCCCTTCATTTTACCTGAAATAGACTTCTGGGATTAGTTAGCCTGTGCATGGGTGACTTTTGTAAACCTGCCACACAGTTAGTTCCAAGCATGTGAGCTCACTCAAATTTCTGCTGTTATTGAGCTTATTTCCTAAATTCTCAACATATATCTACACTTAACCACACTGTGCTCTGATACCTTTACACTCACAAAGGACCTGCACACTCACTGTTTTAACAGACAACAAGTTGTGTACAGTATATGATTACAGTCAATCTCACCTCAATAAGCCTACTTTTGCAGAACCAGCAACTGTTTTAAGCTATGTTTTGTATCATTCCGTGTGTCTCAAGTGTGTGGACACCATATGTAAGCTACCCATCCTACACAACATAGCACTGAGGAGATGTGACAGCACACCTGAAAAACTGCTTTGGGGGACCCAAGGCAGTGGACACACCTACAGTACATGTACAGTACACTAGAATGCAGATGCAATGCAGAGTTGCAAGAGGTATTGCGATGACAGGAACTGTATGAAACTTAATTATTTCACAAAATAAATGTACTTCTTCACAAGGTTGGATTTTACCTCATTGTTTTCATTGTGAGACTAGGATAGATTGCCAGCACATTCTTTTATACCTCTTTTTTTACCAGGGATGTCAATAAATCTAGAGGACATTGTATATGGTTCTGCCTTTTTCCATTCTAATCCAACTTCAATTCGGGAGCCATGTGAGTCACAACCAAACCATACAAGGCACTCACTGTCTATGACATCACTCACTCAACGACATGCTCAAAGGATGCAGGATTGTAGTAGCATAAGCGTAAAAGGTCAGGCCTGAGAAAGACCTTCCTTTGACCTAATCTCGAGTCATAATAATTACAGATTCAAATCCCTATTTCCCAATGAACAATCTTCCTAAAAAAAAGACAAAACTGAAAACAAAGCGTCTAACTATCCAGATTGTACATGCCAGTAAGACATACAAAAATCAGGAGGACTGTTTTAATCTTTCCCCTGATGTAGATGTGGCTTTAGAGTGTAGATACTTATTTCAATGGCCATTACAGTCTCTGACTTCAGGCTACACAAACAAGTATAGCAGCACATTAAGGTACTAAATGACTGAACTGGTTGTGAAATTACATCTCAAATGGACTGCTATTATACAGGGTACTTTAAAGAGCATACTTCCTGGACTGAGAGCAAAACAATGTGCAATGGACGTAAGGAGTGCAATACAAGTAGTGAAGCAGAAAACATTAAATGCATTAAACATTTAATTAGCTGTTCAGGATCACTGTACAAATGTGAAGGAATCAGTTCAGATCATCAAATCGATAAAAAGAAAGTATGCATTAAACAAAATCAAACCTTTCTTATAAAAAGTTGTAAGTCCAACCCCATTTTCAGATACCTCCCATGCATGCATGCATTGTATCTGTTCCAGGCTAGCCTACATTTATATCCCACATTTTACACAATGTTATATTTTGCCTGGGGTGTAGGAAAGAAGATTTCTCTCAAATGTAAATACATAAAATGACCAACTCACCTCTCCAAGATGGGGCATTGGGTTGAACCCACATAAGTTGCACACAGTCTTCTTGCATTCCGTGCAGTTGCTGTAATTAGGTGTATCCTCTGACCCCATGTTCAGTTGTGTCTTACACAAAGGACAGCTGGAGGGTGTCTCCTGTGCAGGGACTGAGGCTGGTGGGGTTTCCTTAGGCTCCACAATAAGATCTGCAGTTGGGGCCTCATCAGACGGTTTAGGGCTTTTAGAAGATGGAGGTGGAGTGTCAGGAGGGGATTCTGAGCCAGAGTCTGGGGGAGTCCCAGGTGGTGAATCTGCACCAGAGTCTATAGGGGAATCTGGGGGTGAACCTGGTGGTGAATCTGGGGGTGAACCTGGTGGTGATTCTGCATTTTCATCCTCTGGGTTGGAGGAGATGAGATTGGTGGCTGAGCTCAGAAGAGAGGAACCAAACCCAAACACTTTACCTGAAACAGCATCAGCTTGGGGTTTGGCTGGGGGTTTGGCTGCGTCTGCAAGGCTACCTAATCCTCCAAACAACCCTCCTGTGGGCTGAGTGGAAGAAGCCTGGGGTTTAGTGCCTCCAAAGCCACCAAACAGCTTCCCTGTGACTGACTCTGCAGCTTGGCTGGCAGAAGCAGGGGATTTTGGCATGTCTGTCAACCCTCCCAATCCAAAGCCTCCAAAAAAGCCTGTATCTTGCTTAGGTGGGGGAGCCGATCTGGCGGGAGATCCCTGTTGTTGCTGCATGGGACGTCCAGTTTTCGGGTCTATTTTTGGAGATCCAAGTTTCGGCCCAGGAGATCCTGGCTGGGACCCTGGCTGTGATCCTGGCTGGGACCCAAATGGGCCTTTTGGACTTAGAGGAGCATTTGGACTCAATGGACCAGGAGATCTCAAATGCGGAGTTACTGGTGGTGTCCCTATTTTCCCTGTATCAGCTATGCTCTTCTGTTTGGTGAGCATTGGAGGTCTCTTGGACTCACCCTTCATGGGTGGTCCTGTCCTCTGTGGTGAGGGTGGAGCAGAACCCTGTGGTTTCATCATGGGAGGACCAGCGTGCTCGGCTCCCCCAAGAGCTCTCTGCATCTGACAGTTGAGACAGAGCCACTCCTTACCCTGCAAGCAGGATACAAACAGTCAGACACATACTGCATGTCCTTTTACTCATATCCATGTCCAAACAAACACCTTTCACATTCTCAAAAAACATACAAATATCATCGGATAAATAATCAAAAAACAAAAAACAAAGAAACGGAAAAATGCCTTTGATAAGACATTTTTAAATATAAAATATGTATTAATACACTACTTTACAAAACATAAAATGTTGTATTTATAATTCAGGAAGACACATCAAAATGCTATGAAAGCTACTGTATGCACAGGACTTTGTTTATATGCAGCAGAAAATCTTATTAATTAATAGCATTATTATTAATTATCATTAATCTAATTATATTACTTAGATTATTTGTTATTATGCATGCATGGATTAACATGGCATTCTAACACAATATGTATTGAGCACAGAGCAAACAAAGGGCAAGACCACAATTGTGGATTATTAATCTCACAGTGGGAAGAAAGACGCTGGGCAGAGAACCTAGCTGAGTAAACTTTGAGGCAGCTGCACTGACCAATATTTAAACTGTGTGTCCAACAACCTCACAGTAAACACAGCTATCAGCCTTCTACTGGCACTCAGCCACCACTGAGCTACACAGTAAGTGGATCCTTTAAAACCTATGAATTTAACAGCTTTGTGTGTAGCTTTCAGAGCTATAATACAGCAATTGCTGTGTTGCTATATCTATGGCTTGTGGGTCAATAGAAGTTGAGAACAGGGAGTGTGGCTTTTTCAGTGATGTAAGCCACCTTGATTTACCTCCCCAGATCCCATATGCTTCCTCAATCCCCTGGGTAGAGAAGCATGAGTACATCCTCCATCACAGTATCAAAACAGTCAGCTTTCCAAAGAGAAGTGAAGTGATATCTGTACCACTGAGACCTTTGTTGATGATGTAAAAGATCTCTGCCCACATCAGCATTGATTCAATATTTCTACATCCAGTATTATCATATATTTCTATTAAGTTAACATGATCCTTAAAATAAGTGTTCTGCAGTGTGCTTTCAACACAACTTCATATACATGATCTCTTACCGCAGAATCAGGGGGGCTGAAGCCACAGAGGCTGCAAACCTTCTGTGAGCATTGGGTGCAGGTATTGAAGTTGGGTGGTTGGTCTTTGGCCTGTAAATTCAACTCAGTGGTTTTGCAGAGTGGACAGAGTGCATTCTTTGAAGGGGCCGAAGACTGTTCAGTTGGACCTGGTGCACCTTTCTGTTGGGGTCTTGGCCCTGGTTGAGAATCTCCTTTTGGTGGACCCTGTTGAGGAGGACCTCCAGATCTGAGTGGCCCCTGTTGCTGAGGTCCAGGGCCACCGGGTTTCCCAGGACCTTGTGGAGGTTGTCCTCCTCGCTGTTGAGGTGGTCCCTGGCCTTTGGGTGGCCCTTGCTGAGGGGGTCCTTGACCTTTGGGTGGCCCTTGTCCTTGGGGTGGCCCTTGCTGAGGTGGTCCCTGGCCCTTGGGTGGCCCTTGCTGAGGTGGTCCCTGGCCTTTGAGTGGCCCTTGTCCTTGGGGTGGCCCTTGCTGAGGTGGTCCCTGGCCCTTGGGTGGCCCTTGCTGAGGTGGTCCCTGGCCCTTAGGTGGCCCTTGTCCTTGGGGTGGCCCTTGCTGAGGTGGTCCCTGGCCTTTGGGTGGCCCTTGCTGAGGTGGTCCCTGGCCCTTAGGTGGCCCTTGCTGAGGTGGTCCCTGGCCCTTAGGTGGCCCTTGCTGAGGTGGTCCTTGGCCCTTAGGTGGCCCTTGCTGAGGTGGTCCCTGGCCCTTGGGTGGCCCTTGCTGAGGTGGTCCCTGGCCCTTGGGTGGCCCTTGTCCTTGGGGTGGCCTCGGACCTTGCTGCTGGGGGCCCTTTCTTGGCCCTGGTGCACCTCCAGGGGGTTTACCTACTTGCTTGGCAGCTGGTTCCTCTTCATCTTCCTCCTCATCTCCAAAAGGGTTGAGCTTGGAGATGTTAACAGCTGAGGAGGACACAGCAGAGGAAACCGCACTGAGTGGGTTGGCCCCACTGAGAAAACCAGAGGAGAACATGCTGGTCCTTGACTCTGAGGGATCCTTTGGCTCCTGCCTGAAACGGGACTCAAAGAGGCTGAGGGATGAAGGGCTGCGTCCAGGTTTTGGCTTTGAAGCTGGGCCTTCAGCAAAAGCATCAACTGTGCGGCTCTTGCTTAATCCAGTGGGGCCCTTGCTTGTCTCAGACCTCGCAGTAGCCCTGCAAAACACAATATAATGAACACACACACACAAAACATGTAAGATGTGAGTTTGCAATAAGATACTGAATTCAGTGGCTTAGAGAAAGATATCATCAGCCCAGAGAACTAACTGGGGTACAAGGCAACAAGCACATAGGACATACTAGTACAATTCATCACACATCATTAAGGACATGCAATGACAGATAAAGAGAGAAAACCAAAACACCCAGGTCTGCACCTAGCAACACTGCAATAATTATGAACTGATCATGTACAAGCATGTCTAGAAAACAACAGAGCCATAAGTCTCAGAAAAAGTAAAATGCCAATTACTGCAGTGCTAAACTACGAGGACCATTTAATAAACTGGGGTTAATAAGCCCAAACTCTATACGAACCAATGCAGGATGTATTTAGGAAAGTTAACAGGTTACAGGGTGTGTAGGTTATAAGGTTTATATATACAGTATATACACACACACACACACACACACGCACACGCATACGCACACACATGCACACACACACACACACACACACACACACACAAATATATATACACACACACACACACACACACACACACAAAATAACAATCAGGCTTAGCTTCCCTTTACAATTCTATCAGTGATGAAGAGGGTTTCAGCACCTTGGCCAGCGCAGGAAAAGCCATAGGAATACAGGTCGTGGACAATCTTTATATAAATAATGCTTCCTACCAACTTATTTAAGATATGAAACACAACCATCATTACATCAGCGGAGTGAATCAATTAGTATGACATTTGAGCTCGTAGTACTATAAATAGTCGTATATGCCCCTCCCCCATTATTCGTTATAATGGCTATATAATATATCGCCTACAATAGCCTATCTATACCGTCTCAGCCAAATGTGGACTGCTGTTGCTAAAAAAATGTTGGATTCCTTCACGATCAAACGTCTAAATGGAGCATTGTTAGGCTAATTATTTTATCTGATGCTGGAACAGGCGTCAGTTCTCAGTGGTTTCCCAAGCACACCCGTAACGCCACAAATACTGCTCAGTGAGAAACATGGCGATGGAAAATCAGGACCAGGGAAACCTTTGCTACGTGAAACATCACTAACATCTTTAACAGTTTGCTCATTTAAGTAGCCTAGTTATTTTAGTACAAAATCAATCTATTCTATGTGAGAATAAAATTACATTCGACATGAAACCTTAATCATCCGATATACCAGCCTCTCCAAATTGTTTACATTAGGCGGTCTGCATTGCTGATAATTATGATGACGTCTGAGCAATAGAACCATATCACAGTATACAAACACATCACCCCATTTCGTTGTAAGCAACTTATTTCTGCCGCCTGAATTGGTTTATTTGATCAGGCTACGGTAAATATATATATTTTCCGTAGTGGACTACGTTATTGCGGAAAATGATGCAGATAATATCGAGTTGAACGATTATTAAGTCTTATCAGACTTCTAACCTCAACATGATCATCTATTAGTAAGAGAGGGTGTGGACATATAGCCTACTTTGCTCTTCCTGACATTGAACGCAAGATAGGCTACCATTCTCACATCTATGCCCTCGCATCAACACAAGAGTGAGCATTTGGTAAAAGCCTGCCTGGGAGTCGCAGCATCCCTGGTAGTTCCAGGTTGCCCGCCTGGCATTCTTGCCATCGCGGCTGCAAGTTGATTTCTCTCTCCTTCGCTTAGATGAGTCAGGTCCACCTTCTCTCCAGTAGAAGTCCGAACGAAGCCACCTTTCCCATCGGCTGACAGGCCCTCCGGTAATTCTGGAAGCGACCCTTCACCACCCTCTAAGCTTGCCTCGTTCCCCATGATGGAACTCCTCTTCAACCGCAAAGATCTACAACACGATTTTTTATGTCCAGAAACGTCGACAGCGTCTCTTTAGGTGATTCTTGGCGTTTCTCATATTATACGTCCGGTTTGATATGTTTGTTGATCTCCATAGTTTCAGTGGTAGTGGTTTACATCCTCGACAAGGAGGAGCCTTCGTTTTTAGCTACTACATCCGACATCTCCTTCCTCTTTCTTCCCATCTCCCCTATTTCCAACGCGCATGTTCTGTTTCTGACAGGTAATCAGAAGATATCAACGTTGGAAAACTGAATTTAAAGGGGACAAAGGTTTTTTATTTTAAAATGCAGCTTTGCATTACGTTGTCTTCCAGTATTTATTTCCATTTATTTAGGCTTCGTCATGTGTAGGCCTACCATTTATTATTCTACCTTGTTTTGTAACAGCTTTGATCTTCTTTTTCCAAGCAGTGGGGTTAATTCCACTGATCTCTACAATTTTGAGATACAATTTTATAGGCCTAATTTGATAGGAATATTATACAAGAATGTTGTAGTATTTCGGGACATACAGTAGCCTACTATTATAAGTAGGTTACTGAAAGACTATAGGATCCTAATAGAGGGCAACCATGGGTGGTGGGTGTCCTTACCTTCAAGTGTTGTTGTTTATTGTCTATTGTTGTCTATTGAGGGCCTAGCTTTTTGTTTGAATTGTCACAAAAATATTTTGTTTTACACAAGGTTATTTTCTGTGTATTTCTTTTATTTTAAGCGTGTTCATCTTTATTTTGCCAAAAAAGTTGGCGCAACTTTAGCCATAGGCCTGACAAATATAGGCCTTTCAAATAGACTATTATAGATGGTGTGTTATATCTTTACATTAGTTAGAAATAGTTTTATGTGGTTTAATTTTCTTTGCATCCTTATTATGAGGTAGGCTATTATTTCTGATAGCTCTATCAAGTTTCTATGTCACACATCCTGGTACCCACTGCAGACATAGCCTATCTACAGTAGCCTATATTGTAAGCTGTACTGCTGCTGCTGTATTGCTAATGTTATAAGGTTGTCAATGCTAATCTACTTTGTTCAAACAAATTCAAGACTGTTTGAGTTAGCCAAACACAGTCTCAATATGCATTAAAGTTTCTGCACTCTTAATGGGCCTGTGCTAATATGTTTTGTAACATTTACAAGTTTGGCCACTGGGGGAAGTCCCCAACCAGTAACACAAGGGATATAACAACAAAATGCATTATGTTAAAAAACACATATAACTTTATGTAGGCCAATAATGTATCCAGAAGTTTACTGGAGAGGTGTACATGAAACCAGTTGGACAAATTAAATGAGTTCATAACATACATGATAATACCACACATACATGATAATACCACAAGTATTCTGTGATCATTGCCAATGTTGTGCAAATGCTGTCATATTTCTAAACAGAATCCTCCACCTTAATTAGCACTTCTGGTAAAGTTGAGTAAAAAGATGGAGGACACAATCTCTTAGTACTGTAACTCATCTTAGTGCAGCCAATTCTGTAGATTTTGTGAAAAAAGTAATGCCTCATAAAATAATAGAAAGTAATATTTTAACACCCCTGTATTTGATAATGTACCTTTGATAATAAAACAAGTCTGAGACATCCCAGGGACATGGAACTATGCCTGTTTACTGAATCTCTCCTGTTCGTCCAGGTTCTTGGTCCTCTCTTTATATTCCTGTATTTTCCTCTTCAGTTCAACCCACTCCTTATCTATTGAATTCAGATCAGGAGATTGGGATGACCATGGCAGAAGCTGGATGTTGTATTCAATTAAACATTTCTTTGTCTTGATGTGGACATATGTTTTGGTTCATTGACCTTTTGGATGGCCCAGCTATGCCCCACTTTTAGTGTATTGACAGAGACAGACAGAATTAGATTTAAATATCCGCATAGCCTAATCCAGGAAGTTCTTGATATCATCCTAATGAGGCTCCTAGGGCATTTGGAGTAAAAACAGCTCAACAGCATCACAGACCCTCCACCATAATTATCATTAAGCATGGGGTTATTTTCTTTCCTTTAACCCAATCTCTTTCTTGTTCATTTCTTATGATTTGTCTTTTCATCACTTCTATGGCTGTCACTTGAACTTGAACTGTAAAATCATCTTCTGCTTATCTTGTGTAGAGGCTGGTATTAAGCTATATCCATAGCTTGAATGCCTTCAATTGTATGTTGTTTTGGTCAACTAAACAAATAAACAGAAATTGTAAAAAGTTTACGTTTTGGTGACCATTGACCAATCCGATATTTGTCAGATAATGCCGTATTTCTGGGGGTGGGTGCCAATACAAAATCTCACCAAGGGCTCTTGTTGGTTGCAAAGTTAAGCTTTACACAGTCTCTGTTACCTAAAATAACTGCACAACTCCACATAATGCTTCCCTGTAGTTCCTAGCAGGTGTTCTGAGATTTAGAGAGTTACCACTGTTCCATTGATCTACACCGGTATTTTTCAGCTTTCTAATCAAAACCTTTTTAAAAATGCAATTGTCTGGGAGTATCATACAAAATGGAAAATTACACATTTCTTAAAATACTTCTGCTAGTTTGGAATGTTTCTAGAGGAAGACTGCCCAAAGCATAGCTGCCCAAGACACCCTTTAATCAAACAATATCAGAACACAACAATCCCAAGACTTCTGACCGACCCACCCACAGAACCTCCACAGTCATTGTATAGCCCTGTTCTCATGATCATATCATAAACCAGGTGTCACTCACACAAGCACAGTGCAGTGCACATCGAGATCTAAGTGAACCCATAGGGTTCAAACACATATAGTGTCATTCTTACAACTATATCTCTAGTATTGTCAAGTAAAATCAACTTTATTTCTACAACATCAGCATATTTAACAACAAACAATAAAACAAGAGGATCTGTACTTAAGTGCTTTACAGTGGATGTATATTGATAATACATTGAAACACTAAGTGAAACACAATAACAGACCAACTTGTTAAAATTAGCTTAGCAAACAGACTTGACTATAACAAAGGAACCTCGGACCTTGGAAAACCACAAATAAAAGCCTAATTTATGACTAGATTGAAATGCACCATATGAAAATGAAGAGGAATGGAAAAGTAATGCTACTTGTCCAGCTTTAGAATGATACAAATACAGACTACCACCGCCACTACTACTATTAGCCTACTACTTCTACTGATGAGAATAAAATGTACATACAATATACCGTTTCTTTAAAGGCTAACAACAAAACAACGCATGCAGATATGTTCATGTTTGAGTCTACTCAATGTGTGCCTGTGTCTGTTTTGTATGGCATGTGCGTAGCTGCACATGCACTGCATGTAACTGAGCCTTGTAACCTGATGACACAAACCAAGCGGCTTTCATTAAAATTGAACATGCTCCTGAACAGGACCACGTACAATAATGTACCACATAGGACAAAGGGCAATATTGAAATTACATTAAAGGATGTGAACAAATAAAAACAAATCTGAAATATTTCCTTATTCTCATATTTGCAAAGTGAAGGCTCTGTTTAGACAAGATGGTTACTTTTAAATGAACTATTCCTTGACATATCCATTACATACATTTGAAGCACATGCACTTACAGGAAATAGGAGTTGAAGAACCCCTTAACTTAAATGAACAGCAGTGACTTACCTTCAGATAGTGGCTAACAGTACACAGCTGTGCCTTCTCTGCGTGACAGAGAATAAGTTACTCTCATTCTCCCATCCAGTAATGATTAATCCGTGGTAAATTAGCCTTCTTGATCCCTCTCCATACCTACTGGTGAAGTCCATGCATCTAATCCGACCCTGAACACATATTTGTTGGTCCTTTGTTCAGAGATCAGTGCCTTAACAACCCTTAAAGGACTGGTGTCCTTTATGACACTCTTACACGCTCCATTTTGGAATTATCAAAGACACACCCCCCTGTTGACACACATCACTAATCTCCTTTATAAAGGCAATCCTCCCTCGTGAGCCGTGTTCTCAAATAAACATTGAATTAAAACACAATCATAAACCTGAAAAGTGCAACATGATCAGTCATATGCAACTAACTATACAACTGCAATCTACCTTGTTAAATAAGATGAGATAAGTCCACGATACCATATGGCTAGTGTAGCTTAATTTTTTAATGCTAGGAACTTGAGCCTTTTCATTTATCAAGCAGACGCAGGTATAAATATATTTTTGTATATAGTAGCCCTTAGTAGTATTACTGTCATTTTTCACAGGCACATCAAAACTCTTTGTTTCCATGGCGTGATGCCTTTAGTGTTGCTGCACTTGGTTGTACTGTTGAAGTGAGGCTGAGGTGAGGTGACACAGCTGATTGGTGTGAAGGGCGTAGGGCTTTGGCAGCTTCCTGAGGCTAATGGGATCTACAGGTCACTGTTGTGTCTGAGCTCCTCAACTCCTCCCCCTCACTTCATAGGCTCTATGAGATTAGAGCAAACGCCCACCTGTCAGTCATGCAATGCAAATCAAATGCTGGGACTCTCTTTTGTCTTTCATTTCTTTGCACTATACACAGCGTCAATATAATAAATCAGAAAAGTATGACAAAAATTGAAATGAAAGCGCATTTAAAGAAACACAACTTAATTCAATTTAAGCCATATTGATATCGCCTATCCTCCTTCCATCAGCACCTATTTTTTTTTCAGTTTAATGAGTTAGCCAACAATAACTTTACACAGAGGAAAAAGAATTATGCAAGCTAATTTAAGGCAATTCCCAAAGGGTTAATAATTAACATTTGTGCATTCCTGACAGAGGGCCAGCGTGTGACATTTCTTATCTAATGATCCATTTAGTAACTTCCCAAGAAATTGGAATATTGGAATGTGTGATAATGAAGACAAATGTTGCACACTTCCTAAAGAATCTGGGCAAAGAATAATCTCCTATACTGTTACTGAACCTAAGGTTAAATTCAATATCCTTTCTCGGGCCAAAAGGTGACATAATGGATGACTTGTGTCAAGTAAATTACAAGGGGAACACCCCACTAAGATGGTTGGGGCCACATGAACTTGACCTGATTGTCGTTAGTGTATAGGCATACCTCCAGTTTGGCACTAAAAGCTCTGCCAAGTTTGCTGTGTCACCTGTCTCACATGTCTAGCCACCTTTGTCACATCTAGTTCAGCCTTAATATGAGAGTGCATAATATGGTCATGTTCTCATATTGCATGATGTTGTCAAACAGAACTGCATTGCAACTTACTTCTCTCGTGGGAGTGTTTGCACTTAACAATCCTCATGGAAAAGGAACTTGATCTCAATTACATTCCTTAAAATGAGGATGATGCTATTTAAAGTACTGTTCTATCACCAAGTGATAGTGTTATGTTTATTTTAAATAATTAAACATGACACTAACACTTTCTCAACAAATATGCACAGTGCCTGTAAGAAAAAGCACCAACTTGGATACATCTCCTTTCATTGCTTTAATAAATGGACTCTCTGTCAATTCAATGTGGCCTTTTTTTTACAACAATTTACAAAAATCCCCTCTTTAATGTCAAAGTGAAAGCAATTTCTATAGGCAAAAGTAATCTTAATTATTTTAAAATATATATATAATGCAAAATAAGCATTAGTGTAAATATTCAATCCCTTAAAGTAACTGACCTGATACAAACAGTGGTCCAGCCAATCGGTGCTAATGGTCTCACAATAGTGAAATGGAGATCACCTGACTGCAGTGAATGTGTGTATAGTATAGAGTATATAAAGACACTTGGGCCTGGAAAGTCACTGGCCAATCAGTACTCAATTCCACCATGAAGACAAAAGAACATCCCAAACAACTCAAAAAGGCTATTGGCAAGCATAACTGAGGGGATAGATGCAAAATGTTCCCTTGATCTCCTGGAATATGGAAAAAGGGCAAATCTGGCTAGAGCAGACCATCACCACAACCTGAGTGACCATTCAAGAAGATGGTGGAGGAGGCCACCAAGGTATCTATGACAACTCTGTAGAAGTTAAAAGATTCAGCAGCTAAGTTGGGAAAAACTATGCATACAGCAATTTTGCCCGAGTTCACCAATCAAAGCTCTATGGGTGAAGTTCTTAATGAAAGGGACACTTCCCTCAGTTTGCCTTGAGATGGGAGAAATGTGGATTTCAATGTTGGACTTCCTGCTTTCAATGATGTAAAAATCATCATTTTACATCATTGAAAGCAGGAAGTCCTATTTATGGGTTTCATTGAAATCCGTATTTCTACCATCTCAAGGCAAACTGACGGAATGATGCACGACCATTCAAAAACATGACTGGTTTTCTAAAGATACAAAGCTTAATGCTAATCGGTGAAGTGATAGGGTGACAGAAGCATTGAATGATGGAAGGATAGAGTGATAAAGTGATGGAGGGAGAGTGTGATGGAGGCAAACAATGGTGGAGGGATAGAGGAATAGCATGATGGAGGGATAGAGGTATATTATGGAGGGATAGAGTAATACAGTGATGGAGGTATAAAATGATGAAGGGATAGAGTGGTGGAAGTATAGAATGATGGAGAGATAGAGAGATAGAGGTGTAGAATGATGGAGGGATAGTGTGATAGTGATGGAGGTATAGAGTGATGGAGGGATAAAGTGATGGAGGTATGAAATGATGAATGGATAGTGTGATAGACGGATGGGAGTATATAATGATGGAGGGATAGATTGATAGTGATGAAGGTATATAATGATGAATAGATAGTACAATAGAGTGACAGAGGTATAGAATGATGGAGGGATAGAGTGATGGAGGTATAGAATGATGAACAGATAGAGTGATAGAGTAATGGAGGTATAGAATGATGGAGGGATAGTGATGGATGGATAGAGTGACAGAGTGATGGAGGTATAGAATGATGGAAGGATATAGTGATGGAGCAATAGTGATAGAGGTATAGAATGATGAAGGGATAGAGGATAGTATTGAAGGACAGAATGATGGAGGGATATAGTGATGGAAGTATAGAATGATGGAGGGATAGTGATAGTGATGGAGGGATAGAATGATGGAGGGATGTATAATGTAATGTATATTATCTTATTATTATCTTATTTTAACATCTCTTGTTCCTTCATTGTTTCTGTAATCTCGGCTTCATTGAAAATGAGGGCTACCCTCAATGACTCTCCGAGAATAAATAAAGGTTGAATGAATGAATGAATGAATGAATGAATGAATGAATGAATGAATGGATAGAATGTGATAGAGGGTGATGGAAGTTTTGAATGATGAAAAGATAAAGTGATGGAGATATAATGATGAAGAGATAGAGTGATGGAGGTAAAGAATGACAGAGGGAAAGAGTGAGAGAGTAATGGAAGCATAGAATGATGGAGGGATAGAGTGATGTATAGAATGATTGCTAAACGTTTGATTCCATTTAATGTTGTCACCAGTTACTGTAACTTGTTCAACTGCGCTTATGATTGAAGTGTTGTTCAGTTATTAACCTTCGTTAATTGCGTGAGGGGGCGGAACAAGGCACAGATTACCGAACAGATTTCAGGATTGGTAAATAGGACGTACGCTGAGGTATCACAGCATGCGCTTTCTGCGGGTTGGCCATGGTGCAGTTAGCGCTACATTCACAAATCTACGTACATCTGGCCCTCAATGAGTCCACACAGAATACACATAACAAGCCAAAGAATGCATAATTTATTGAGTTACAGTATATGATCAAGGCACATTTTAGATGTATTTTGTAAGAAAAGAAAAGCTATGATTAAGAATATTCAAATCGTCCACTACTTATAAACATTCTACTGGTCTTTGACAACTGGCAATTTTATAAATTTGCCTATATTCTGGAGTGTCATAGTAAACATGTAAAACAAATGCTAAAAAGTTACGACATAAAAACTAGCATAGTAAAATACAATTATTCTACAACTACATTCACCAGACATCGATTATTTCAATGACATTTAAAAATAATTTTAAAGAATGTCTCTAATATTATATTCACTGGTTATATTCATTAGTTCAGGTTTGAATTAAGGCCATCAATTTTCAATGTGTGTTGCTGACGTTTATACTTCCTGAGGTAATACCATAATGTGGGCAAAAAATGATTTCTGGCTGCATTAATCATCTCAATTTTAACACTGGATTAGCTAAACCAGTTTAAACAAAGATTAAAGTAAGATGAATTTATTTTCTATTGAGAGATTTGTTTTGTATAGAGTAACCACTAGGTGCCACTAAAATCACTGAATCACTGAAATTGCCGGGTGGGGACAAAACATATTGATCTCAATGGTGCATTTTGTCCATGTTTAGGGTGGAAAATGAAAAAGAAAGATTCGCATAAGACAAGTCAAATTGGTGTTTTTAAAAAGAAGAGGTAATGCAGATTAACGAAAAAAATATAAAAAAAATCTTTGTATATTCCCACAAGGTGTTAGGGTGCTCTGAATATGAGATCCAAAATTATTTTTCAAACTTGTGAGGTCTGCTGTTCAGTCCCTGATGGATTTTCTTTTCTCTTCATTGCTTTTTCGGAGAGTGTTTCTACTGATCTCAATAAGAGAAAAAAAATCAAGAGCCTATGTTGAGTAAAAATATGTCTTCTGTAAGCCTAAACAGAGCCCAGCCAAGAACTCCAATATACTTTTGATCAACTTTGAGGGACTGCTATGACCATGCAGGATCATCCAGACTACTCGTGGTGATTTTACTGCATACTATTCCTATTTATGCACCAGCCTGCAAAATTTGAGCCTCCTACAGATTCTAGTTCTTGAGCAATGAGCTTGTGAACTTTGACAAAAAAAAGAGTTAGAACAAATTTGACACCCCCCTCCCTCTGTAAAACTGGCTGTTACTTGAAAAGTATTTATCTTAGCACAAAAACATTTTACAGAGTGTCTCCTGGGTAACATAGGCACACATGGTATTTTTTTCAGATTTTTTTTAGACGCAAGTGCGTGGGCTCTGGTTGATTTGGCGTGGAATGACCCTGATACCTTTTAGATACATGTCTCACAGCTGATGTTACATACAAACCATAATAACTATAATCTTAAAGGAGTCCTAGAATTCAAAACCACATTCACCTTGTTACTGTTGAATTTAGGCTGCGAGCAGTGTCCAAAGGACAACACCAAAGACTTTACCGCGTCCCCCGCCTGCTTTCGTATGCAAATTGGGAAATAGAAACAGCCGTGTTGAAATGCTCCAATCTGAACAGAGCTCAGATAACACGTAATAGGCGCCCATCCCCCTTTAGATATACCCCTCGGCCCCTCTCATTTGCATACCTTCGATTAATAATTCTTGTTAAACTGCTCTTACGATGCTAGTATCTAGATATGTGGTCTATGGCAGAGACGTTGTAATGCTAGCGTTATTACAGCTAACTTTGGAGAGTTACTATACTAAGAAATGTACTGATAAAACTTACCAATCTAACACATTCATTCTGTTGGGGAATCTGCTGCACTTCATCTTCGTCAGAACTTTCTTCTGACTCGGTTTATACATGTACGGCTGTATTCCTTATTTAAATCCATTGTTGATAGCTTTATCAAAGACTTTGGCTTTATTTACCAGCAGTAAACGTAGTTTCACTTTGCTCTAGCTTCAGACCGGTGGATTGAGCCAATCAACTTTCAGGACATATCGGCCAATAGACCAATCAGCGCGCATCTCATTTGAATATTCATGAACTTGCTGAGTGGGCGGGAAAAACAAACTGTTTCATTGCAAGGCTTATTTATGACCTTGTATTAGGCGATCTAGCAGTGCTCCTGGGGCGTTTTCAGCCCCACAAATTTACATATGACATTATTTAGGCTCAAAGATCAATTTGTAATGGTCAAAAAATGCGTTCTATGACTCCTTTAACACCTACCAACCAACGCAAATGAGCCTAGCCATGAATCCAAGACAGAGCATAGCTGGCAAGGCACTTTTGCCGTGTAACCCATGGTTCTGCCTGTTTTCACACGTACACGCACGCCACGCAAAAAAAACCATTCACAATCATGAAAGCAATGACGTGTAACAGACGACTAGCTGAATTATTATTGAATCCTTTTAGCCTCATTAGCATGCTGCACACATTTGATTAATCTCTCGCATTCAAGTTGACTGATCATCTCAATACCAATGTCTCAGATCATCCACAGTATAATGCATTAAACTTAAACATCAAGATTTTCAAGGAAATGTCAAACATTTCTGAATGAAAGAATAATGACTGGCCAATAATAACTATGAATGGGGCTCCGAGCAGCCTTTGGGCCAAGACCCAATACATTCTATTTGCAATTCACTTCCTTTACCAAGTGAGCTACTGTGCAGTCTAAAAATTGATGTAAGAATGTACCTGAAGAAAATTAAGCGTAGGGCAACAACAACATACAGGTGTTCATTCTTTAGCTGATTGACCATACAGGTGAAGAGAGGAAGAAGTTGCCAAAGAGTGCGTTTGAAAGGACGAGAAGTGGGGAAGCTCTTGAAATACATGTCCAGGAACCTGAGAGATTTGTTTTGTGGATTGTTGAACTTTTTGTTTAACTTAATTCTTGAATGTTGTAGAAGATGTTGTGTTGCTATTCATCACTGAATTACTTCAAGGGTTACACAGTTAACAATTACTTGCAGCAAGATTTTTTCTTTACGTGGGGGGTTGACAGCTGAACTGTTATCTCTTTCTCATGGTCCTCTGTATCCCTTAGCACTCTGAAAAGCAAGTATTGGAACAAGCTTTAGGTGTAATTGTGTAATTGGGCATGAAGGCATGCATATATGAAAACACGAGCTAAGCCAGATTCTGAACATCAAGAAAACGAATAAATGAATTCCTGAACAATTAAACAGACAATATTATATTTAGCAAGCAAAAAAATAAACTGCATACAATCTTGTTTAGCACACTCCTTTTGCTTCTCGCCAGGTCCTTGGTCAACTCACCTGGCCAGATGAATCAATGATTCCATAATATTGTATCCTGTATATGCACTGACTTCATAGAATATCAGATGAGATTCCTGACAAAGATAAATACAAAATAATAAGTTCAAATGCATCATTCAAATATAGAAACAACAACCCATTTCAATGCATGTTACGTTTTTGTGACAGTAGCATGTACACACCTCTGCCAGTCGGTGGCCCTCCTTCAGTGATACTTCTCTTTCACTCTCCATGTCCATCTTGTTGCCAAGGACCATAATTGGGATGTCATCGCCCACTGCTTCCTGTATGTTGCAAAGCCATGGTCGCACTGCATGAAATGACTCCTCCACCGTGACATCATAGATGACCACTACTCCATCAACTCTTCGGAAAAACTGCTTAGTAATACTGCGGTATCTGTTAGATTGCATAAGGGCATAGCGGTAAAGTTATTCTTTTATGTTAGTCAGAGGGTCCATGTGGATAACCCTGCGGCATTATCTCACAATGGTCCAACATACTGCATGCCTACTGTGGGTGAATGGTATGTGTATTATTCATTCATGCATGCATGCATTCATTCATTCATTCAAATGGTCCATGTACCTTCTGTTCATTTGATTCAAAAAACAACCTTATATCTATATATATATATTTTAAATAGGAAATTCCCTTGTGTTTTCGTTTTGAATAATACACTTTGTATCCCCATGACCGAAATCCAAAATCCGCACAACAGTAATGTGAAATCAGCACTTTCCTCAATTTTTCATTTGCCAAGTGCCCTTTTCTAAGTGCATGTTTTAAGTTCACTTTTCAACATTATTTTATTGCTATCGGAATCATATAGGATTTTGGTTCCAAAATCTGATTGGAATCCTACAAGACTTTTTGCATACAGGGAATTTATCACTTTATTGTTGATGTCAGACATGATACCAATATATTGCCAAAAGTATTAGGTCACCTGCCTTGACTCACATATGAACTTGTCTCTCAGATTCTGCTCTGATTCATCCTGAAGGTGTTCTGTTGGGTTGAGGTCAGGACTCTGTGTAGGCCAGTCAAGTTCATCCACACAAAACTCTGTCATCCATGTCTTTATGGACCTTGCTTTGTGCACTGGTGCACAGTCATGTTGGATCAGGAAGGGGTCATCCCCGAGCTGGGCTCGGCCCCTTAGTTCCAGTGAAAGGAACTCTGAATGCTACAGCATTAACCAAGAGATTTTGGATAATTCCATGCTCCCAACTTTGTGGGAACAGTTTGGATGGCCACTTCCTGTTCCATTTGCATTTGTGAGGTCACACACTGATGTTGGACGAGGCGACTGGCTCACAGGATCCTCTCTAATTCATCCCAAAGGTGTTCTCAGGATCCTCTCTAATTCATCCCAAAGGTGTTATATCCACACCACACTCTGTCATCCTTGCCTTTATGGACCTTGCTTTGTGCACATGTGGGAACGGGAAGGTGCGATCCCCGAGCTGGGCTAGGTCCCTTAGTTCCAGTGAAAGAAACTCTGAATGCTTCAGCATTAACCAAGAGATTTTGAACAATTCCATGCTCCCAACTTTGTGGGAAGTTTGGGGATGGCCATTTCCAACATGACTGTACACCAGTGCGGAGTCCTGACCTCTACCTAATAAAACACTTTTAGAATGAATTAGAGCAGATCCTGAGAGCCAGTCGCCTCATCCAACATCAGTGTGTGACCTCACAAATCCTATAAACACACTCCTAAACCTTGTGGAAAGTCTTCCCAGAAGAGTTGAAGCTGTCATAGCTGCAAAGGGTGGACCAACGTCATAATAAAAACTATGGATTAAGGATGGGATGTGACTCATATGAAGTTCATATGCGAGTCAAGGCAGGTGAGCAAATACTTTTGGTAGGGATGTCACACATGAAACAATGCGGCAGAAACGCAAAAAAATTACTTTGATATGAGTAGGCTATCATATATGAGTTCCTGTTGATATGTAGAGCATGATGGAAATAATTTTTCTTTGCAAAATCCTAATCTGAGACTGGCCTGTGACTAGACTGTGACTGGAAACTTAATGAATTGCCTTTAGATGTGAGAGGGTCTGAGTGTAGTTTTTCAAAAATCTTTTCTAAATCTTTGCAAAGTCAAGAAATATTCAAAACTTTCAAATCAAATGAAACAAAAAGCATTGGACTCTGCAAAGACAAAGCAAAACCATCCAATTTTCTATGCTTAGCCCACCTTCCACATTAATATCATGGTGAATGCAGGCTAGTTGATTTGAGCTTGCAGATGACGCAGAGGGAACACACGATAACTCTCAACAATGGCAAACCTGGTGCGAATTTCTCAAAATTCAAGTCAAGCCTTTTGCTCAGTGATATATTATTTTCGAGGGTGTTCATACATGATCAGAATGTGTTGGTGTGTTGCTGGTGGGCCAGTGTTGGCTCGCGGACCGGCTGATGCTGACCACTGTTCGGTACTACGAAGGGTGAAAAAAACGTCTTACCTTTCTTGTCCAGCAGTATCCCATAGTTGTAAAGCAACATTCATGTCTCCCAGATTAAGATTGCGCACACTGTAGTCCACCCCTTTTCAGAGAGAAGAGAAACAAAGGTTAAAATCCAATCCCAATACTACAACACGCCGATGATGGCCTAGGGCCAAAACGCATATTTCTAATAAAGACTTATCAAGAGCTAATGCTTGAGAGTGTGGTTTTCAACTTTGTTTTCCCAATCTCAACACTACCCATCATCCTTCCACTTCACACTATCCCTCCATTTGTGCATTCCCTTGTGGGTGGTAGGCGTCCCATTTCTGTTGGAGATCGAGGGGCAGGGTGGTACAGTATGACATATACAGTGTGACATCTATAGTTTATCAGACTTTATCATTCATTGACTTGTTAGCCCTCAGAAAACTCACACTTGCCCATTGTTGGATAATTTTTGTTGAGGAAGCACTGTGTTGGCAGGTGCACTCACATTTTTAGTTCTCCACAGATACGGCATAGCCTACATATTTTCTATATCTCTAAGTATTTTCTCACCTGCCTTGACTCATATATGAACTTCTGTCACATCCCATTCTTAATCCATAGAGTTTAATATGATGTCAGTCCACCCTTTACAGCTATAACAGCTTCAACTCTTCTGAGAAGGCTTTCCACAAGGTTTAGGAGTGTGTTTATGGGAATTTTTGACCGTTCTTTCAGAAGCGTATTTGTGAGATCACACCCTGATGTTGGACAGGAAGGCTCTCAGTCTCCGGACTAGTTCATCCCAAAGGTGATCTATTATTGGGTTGAGGTTGGGACTCTGCAGGTCAGTCAAGTTCATCCACACCAAACTCTGTCATTCATGTCTTTATGGACCTTGCTTTGTGCACTGGTGCACAGTCATGTTGAAACATGTTGGAAAGCGTTTCCCAGATTCGTTAAGAAGCTCTTAAGTGCTAAGAACTTCTTAGCAGCGTTCTTAGAACATTCTTAGAGCGCTCCTAAGAAGTTCTTAGCACTTAAGAGCTTCTTAACGAATCTGGGAAACGCGGCCATTGTTGACAGTGTAGGTCCTGCCCCTTCCTTAATTTAAATTAAAGAGAGAAGTGACAAGCCTAGCGCTGTTCCAAAAGTTGAACTGATTTCAACTTTCAGCACTCTGAGCACAGCGGAAAAGAACGGTCAGCGCCGAGGGCATTTGTTTGTAGTTTTTGGTGATGTTTACTGAATTTATGCATGCATCACAGAAATGACTGGAATTCGGTATTAGGTTTTGAATTCGGTATTCGGCAGAACCTTAAAAATCAGGGTTCGGTGCATCCCTACTTTACCCACCCATTTTTAAAACTGCACATCTGATCTCAGTAGCTTAAAGATTCCTTTCCACTTTTCCACTGAAATAATAAAATCTGCATTCACATGATCTAACATTGTTTCAAATTCAAAACTCTCAATATCAAGTTTGGCTTCTTGACATGCAAGCAGATACTCACCTACAGTGGCTGAGGTGGCTCTGTGGAAGCGGTCCTCACAGAATCGACGCAGAAGGGCAGTCTTCCCCACACTAGAATTACCAACCAAGATGACTTTAAAAAGACGATCCGGGACAAGTAGAGCACTCTCCATTTGCTCCTGAGGATAGACAAAATCTTTTACCTACCTAATTGACCTTTCGCAATGTCCCTCCCCCCTTAGTTACTGCTGCTATGTAATAATTCTAATATAATAATTTAACTTAATTTAATTGAACTTCACTTATAGAGCGCCAAAACATTACACATGTCTCATGGCGCTTTGTGAGTGCAGAGTGTTAAACATTCAAAGAAAGCCCATGAGTAACAGGGGCAAGGAAAAACTCCCTAGAATTGGAGATACATATAGGAAGAAACCATGGACAGATCCACAACTCTAATAATATACTGAGGCTTTCTGTTTGCAGAGCATATGCTGTAACAATTAACTTCCAACATCATAAATCAAACTGGCTACACCAGACATGATAGCTGCACATTTCTCACTCTATGCCTGTGTGAAAACAAAAAAAAGACTGTCACATAAGAAGCTAGATGTTTGGACTTTGCTATTGCATCTGTTGTACAAAATATTATATAATATTTTATCTTACCACTAGGAGTGCTCCTAAATCACAATAAAAGTTTGTTAGGAGGTTTCTCTTAGAAGTTATTCACAAAGCCTCTCAGACCTACTCTGAGTAAGGAAAAATGACAACTCAAGATACAGTAAGAGCTCCTTTGCAATGGCTGACGTCATTACTCATGCACAAGCTTGACTGAAGTGACCACCTTGGTTGGCTGATGATTATAATGGGAAAAACACATATCCCCTCCAATCTCTCTGGATATCGATTGTTTGAATTACACATCCCATAGGCACTCCGTTTTGGCATGTTGCTGACTGTCCAAAGTTTGATAGAGCTTCCTCGCTAACATAGGATTAAACGATAACAATTCTGTGGTGGAGTTTTGTGAAAGGTCAATTGAATATACAGTATTAAAGATACAAAATATATTCTAGTCTTCTAAGATCTTCTAGTCCCTAATCCACCTAGAATTTCAAACACTACAGTAGGAGGCAGAGCTTTTTGTTACCACACACCCCTCCTCTGGAATAATCTCCCTCCCTCAATTCCATTAGCAGACACCCTGCCTATTTTAGTCTAGACTTAAAACATACCTCTCTAGTGCCTCCCATAGTTAGATATGGTGCAGTGTGGAACTTCGACCACCTCTGCTGTGGGCTTGTATGACTGGTGCCCCAGTCATGCACCCCATGGTGGCCACTATCCCTATGGACAATTTATTCCCTACACTGGACCATTTTACTATTTTCTGGACTATTATCTGGACTATTTCTTCTGCCACTAAAATTACCTTACTGTATTGTAACTGACCCTACGCAAATGGGTTGGGCCCTTGAGACATGGATCTGTCCGAGGTTTCTTTGTATATCATCACCCCTGTTACTCATGGGCCCTTTCTGAATGTTTAACACTCTGTAAAGCGCCATGATACATGTGTAATGTTTTGGCGCTCTACAAGTGAAATTCAATTTAAAAATTGAAAATTAAGTAAAGACTACAGTACATTGCAAACTTTGACGTCATATTATTACGACAAGACAAGGTCACTGAGAAACATTCATAACACCAAAGAACTACACCACAATCTCACAAAAACGTTCAAATCCTTAAACCTGCTGGTATGTCTCCTTTCCAACTGGCTGACCACGGGGGCTCGAGGGTGTCTTGGCTGGCCATCTGGACTTCTTCCTACCCTTCAGTGCAGGTGCATCAATAGGTACCAAGGCTGGATGGTGGGACTGCTGGTGTGTTGTTACAGTTGTGTCAGTGCTATTTAACTCCAAGTCTGTGTTTCCCTCCTCTTCGTCCCTCTCCTCCTGTTGCACTTCGTCCTCGTCTTCCTCACTGAGCTGATGTAGCAGGGGTGGGGTCTCTCCCTGAAGCAGGTGAGGTAAGTGATCTTCCTCAATGGAGATGACCCTGCGCAAAGGCCAGCCTCCAGGTGGAGAATCTAGACCCTCTCCCCCTGCATCAGGACGCTCACCTAATCGTGCTTCAGTAGGGCCCCCTTGTAGCTCCTTTACGCTACTCTCCATTTTCTCAGTAACTTCTTCTGCGGCCCCCACACTGCAACCAACATGATGAAAACAGGTATAAACAGTTTACCATCCACATAAACATAACTTCAATTAAAGAAGATTGATACTGGCCCAGGCAAACCCTAAACCCTTCAACGTATAAAGCTCTATAGTGACTTAAAGGGAGTCTGCATGGGAGATGCTCTCACACTATGAATTATTTTAAAACACAGAGTAGGAAGTCAAGTGAATTCACAAGTGAGTCACACTGACAGACTTAATCAAATAGATTGAGAGCTGTGGTAAATAAGAAAGTACTAATTCGAAGGGTGCACACTTTTACAGAGTAAGGCTATGATCATTGTCATTACCTCTTAAAATAATTAATCTTGCCTGTACGCTTCAGTGAAGGAATTCTGCTTATTTTTCGAGAGGACTTCTTAACAGGAGGCTTAGATTTCTGTGAAACATGATTTAACAATGTTTTTTTTAGTTCCGTGAGTTTAATATGCTCTGAGTAAAAAAAAAATAAAAATAAAGGAATGTGAAATGTCCATGACACTTACCAGAAAAGTAATATCTCGCTCATCTCTTAAATGTTTATTCATCTCTCTAGGGAGAAAAATAGAGTTAGAGGTTTGTATCAACTCGTCCTGGTTAAGGGAATAACATAGTTCAATATATACAGTGCCTATAGAAAGTCATCATACCCTTTTGAAATAGTTACTTTTTTTGTCTTACAGCCTGAAATCAAAACCCATTTTAAAAAAAATCTTTTCCAGTTTCATTAACAAATTTAGCTGTACAACATCAAAATAATGAAAAAAAAGTAAACAGTTCTGAAAATTAATAAAAAATGAAAAACTAGAATAACAGGGTTGGAAAAGTCATCATACCCCTGACTTAATACTTTGTAAAGCTCCCTTTTGCTTTCATTACAGCCATCAATCTGTTTGGATATGTCTCTATTATAGCTTTGCACACCTAGATAGGGGAATATTTGCCCAATTTTCCGTACAGAAATGTTAAAATTTAGTCAAATTATGTAGGGAATGGCGATGGACTGCTATCTTCAAGTCAATCCACATATTTTCTATAGGATTTAAGTCAGGGCTCTGACTTTGCCACTCTAGGATATTCACCATCCTATCCTTAAGCCACTGCTTTGTTCTTTTGGCAGTATGTTTAGGATTATTGTCGTGTTGGAAGGCGAATGACCTCCCCATCCTCAGCTGTCTAGGAGAGGGACGCAGGTTTTCCTTAAGAATGTGGGTGTACTTGGCAGCATCCATTTTCCCTTCTATCCTGACCAATTGCCCAGTTCCCGCTGAAAAGAAACATCCCCACAACATAATGTTGCCCCCACCATGCTTCACACTAGGTATGGTGTGTTTTGGGTGGTGTACTGTGTTGGTTTTCGCCAAACATTGCGCTTGAAGTTCAGTGCAAAAACACATCTGGAATATTCTGCTACCATGTGGAAAAAGCTTATATGGTCAGATGAGACTAAGATCGAACCTTTTGGAGACTAAGATTGAAGTTTTTGGACTGAGCTCCAGGCGCTAACCAAACACAGTATACACACCCAAACACACCCAAAACACACCATACCTACTTTGAAGCATGGTGGGGGCAACATTATGTTTTGGGGATGTTTCTCTTCAGCGGGGACTGGGCAATTGGTCAGGATAGAAGGGAAAATGGATGCTGCCAAGTACACCAAAATTCTTGAGGAAAACCTGCTTCCCTCTCCTAAACAGCAGAGGATGGGGAGGTCATTCGCCTTCCAACCCGACAAAAATCCTAAACATACTGCCAAAAGAACAAAGCAGTGGCTTAAGGATAGGATGGTGAATATCCTTGAGTGGCAAAGTCAGAGCCCTGACTTAAATCCTATAGAAAATATGTGGATTGACTTGAAGAGAGCAGTCCATCGCCATTCCCTACAGAATTTGACTAAATTTTAACAATTCTGCACGGAAAATTGGGCAAATATTCCCCTATCTAGGTGTGCAAAGCTATAATAGAGACATATCCAAACAGATTGATGGCTGTAATGAAAGCAAAAGGAAGCTTGACAAAGTATTAAGTCAGGGGTATGATGACTTTTCCAACCCTGTTATTCTAGTTTTTAATTTTTTATTAATTTTCAGAACTGTTGACTTTTTTTTCATTATTTTGATGTTGTACAGCTGCATTTGTAAATAAAACTGGAAAAGATTTTTTTGAAAATGGGTTTTGATTTCAGGCTGTAAGACAAAAAAAGTAACTATTTCAAAAGGGTATGATAACTTTCTATAGGCACTGTATATATATTTTTTTAAAGCGGTGGAGTGTCCCTTTAATAGTTAGTCTGTTAACTAACTCAAAAGTACAGTTGCTAACATGATCTGCTGGACTTCAGACAGTACCCTCCAGAATTACTGCCACCTTTGGCAAAATGAACTAAAACAGGTACAAAAAAAATCCAACCTTGATGAAACAAATGTATTAGGCTCTACAATTATTGGCACTCATTGCTGGATTATAATAAAAAGACACCAACAGAATATTTAAACCTGTTTTTAGTCAACTTTACCAAAGGTGCCAATAATTCTGGAGGGAGATGAAAGCAATTGGTGTTGACAATAATGTTGCTTCAAACATACAGTTACCTCCATAAGTATTGGAACACATGCTAAAGATGACTATAAAGACCTTTTGGAAATTTATCTTAATGCCCTAAATAAAATAGAGTAAATACCCTACCTTTAAGGACACACATTTTCTTTGTGAATGAATAATGTATCATAAATACATTCTTGAAAAGCCAGATATTTCATGGATCCAGGACACTATGCCCCCTGATAAAATTCCCTTGGCCTTTGGCATTAAAATAGCCCCACATCATCACATACCCTTCACCATACCTAGAGACTGGCATGGTTTTATTTCAGTTAGCCTATTAGCTGGATTGATTTGCATTGAGCTCAGTGAGGGCACTGTATACATATTTGACATCTTGGCCAAACCTTTTCATTCTAATATTGTCTCCATGGAAATGGAAAGATGAAGTTCACCTTAGAAGATCAAGCTGTTTCATAAGGCTCTGCTTCTCTCTGTGAAGTCCCTCTGTGACGCGGTACATTTCCCTGTGGCGTATACAGTATATTTATGTAGGCTTAGGTGCAATGATCATGAACATGACAAATGAACAAAAAACATGGGGGGGAAAGACAAGAATGACCAATGGCTCACATCTCTCTTTCCTGCTGCAGTCGGGAGGCCTGCTCCTGTAGGATGGTCAACTGCTCCTGGGCCATGGTGAGCTCATGTGTGGTGTGACTGAGCTCCCGCAGAAGCTCCTCGTTGGTAATCTTGAGCTTGACACTCTGGATACGACTCACTTGCCGGTCACTGCACAGGTCTTGGCACTGGCGCTCCAACTGAAACACACCGGCACATTCATGTACATATCACACTATTACCCACATGTCTGTGCACTAAAACATATTTGGCTATGTTTGCTTATTGTATGTATTACTAATGAGTACAATCAGCAGCACATGGACAATAACATTAAAAAGTACAACAATTCTTCACAAAACGGACTGACTGTAAAGGTATTCAATTAGAGAACTTGTCTGTACAGTGGCCACCCATGTTTGTGTAAGGTCACACGCACGGTATCAATTGATGTACATTTTGTAATCAACACGCAAATGTGTGCATGAAGGTATTAATGGATTGCTTGGCACATAGTGTGTCTGTAAGTCTGAAACCATAGTGTATAGTAAGCCTGAAACCATAGTGTGTCTTTAAGTCTGAAACCATAGTGTATAGTAAGCCTGAAACATAGTGTGTCTGTAAGTCTGAAACCATAGTGTATAGTAAGCCTGAAACAAAATGAGTTTGCCGGATTGTGAAACTACCGTCCCCCACACAAATACTCACATGTCAGGAGGGAACTACATGTATACTGTAGCACGTTTTTGCCTATCAAGTAGCCTACAGAAAGTTTTTTTCTTATCTTTTTGAAGCGTTCTTTTTTGTCTTGTCGAGCTGATTTCCAATAGTATGTGATGGTGTGTGCATGTCTGACTGGCTCCCTCACCCTTCTCTGTTTCTGGAAGAGCAGCTCCAACTCCTGTTCTTTGGTGCTCAACTGCTCTTGCAGGTCCTGACTGTTGGAAAGAAGCCTCTCGGAGTCCTGGAAAAGATGATGGTTGGCCCACAGTTAAATACTTCAACACACTCCACAAACAAATGCAGTACATATTTCTTTCACAGTAATTTGTACAGTAATTTGGGAAGTTGCACCTTACAGTTGTTACATTAACATTTGTGCTGACAGTAAGCTGATGCAGCATCAAAATAGGAAGGAAGGAAGCTTGCATAAGATATTCATTAGATTGCAGAAGTGTTCTTTCTCAAAACTTAATAATGAAAAAGAGATACAGTACATGTTGCCCATGCAGAACAGAAGCAAATATCTTTTACCTTTAGGATAATTCCATCTTTCTCATTTTTCAACTGCTGCTCCATCTCTTCATACAACCGTCTTATTTCACTGTCATGTATTGCTGCCTTCCTAAACTCAACAGAATGTATAGAAATCATTTAGTAGACAGTTCACATTAAAAGAGTCGACAGTCTATATCTTATGACCCAGCACACACACACACACACACACACACACACACACACACACACACACACACACACACACACACACACACACACACACACACACACACACACAAAATAACAGTAAAGCTTTTCAGGGTCTTAGCACCTTATGTTGCATAGCTCTGGCATTCCAACAATTTAAGAGTTAAATGCATAATAAGCTGATCAGAGCTCTGTGGGTTAAGATAAGCTCTTGCAAGAGTGAAAGAATACACAAAGTACCTAAAAGAGATACATCTTCAGAATGTAATAATTAAATACAAAATTAGATATTAAATATGGGGAATACAGTTGTGGATGCTTGGTCAGTCTACAAATACAATGTGCATTTATTAAACATTAATCACGTAGACTCTTAAGGATTAGCAGGTCATTTGAAAAGGATCGAAAATAGCATTCTACAGAGTATTACCATAAACTACTAACAATGAACAGAGGGCTCTTTTGTTTGAGATGACATGTTCAAATAATGTTTTTATTTGGATCTGGTTGTAAGTTCAGGGCCATCATTTGAAATGTAGCTATAGCTTAACGTGTTTTATGTGGTTAGCCCAAATGTATTGCTGGTCTTCCTGACATTTTCAGTAAGGAGCACCAGTTATATACGTGGAAATTCAGCAAGTTAATAGAGAGCCATGAATTGATACAATACATTAATGGAATTCATATGTGGCAAAACTATTCATGTGAATCAGTAATATCACAGTAGTTGGGTTGGCACTAACTCTACACAATCATTCAAGATTTTTCAATCACTGATAAAACTTTATCTTTTTGAAAGACAATCTCATTACAAAAGTATCAATGGTGTAAGTGAGCATGACAGTTGGCTATATGTACACAGGCATACAAAGGCTCATATTCTGCAACAACATCTCCTATGTTTCAATACCTTTAATTTCGAAAAGGTCTATTCATCATCAGAAAATCTTTTAGTATTTATGTTTGTGTGACTGAAAATATGTATCATTCCATGAAGCAATGCAGTTTGCCTCAAAGAGTAAAAAAACCCCAGAAAGATGGAGGCCCTAATTCACAACTGAAAAATAGGATTAAGAAAGACCCCATCACTGTATTTTACGCTGCCATGCCACATCATGTGGACAGCACTTGATTGGAAGCAATTTCTTCCCACACCAGACAATGACCCAAAACACTGCACTTAATTATGTAAGATCCAGCTAGGGAAGAGAAATGGGAGTCATACTGCTGCAAAGTTTGTAGCTGTTGCCAGTGGAGGACTGTTTGACTTGGCCCTTATTATGAGTGTGCTTGCTCAAGCACAAATAAATGCTTTTATTATTAGTGTGCTTGCTGAAGCACGCAGCTGTCATGGTTTTGTGTTGGTGTTCTTAGCTTCCTTGTTTTGAACTCTTATTTTGCCATGTCTTATGTTACTGCTCCTTGTTACTTCCTGACTGTCATGTGTCTTTGTTTATGTCTGTTCCTGTCCTTTAATTCTTGCTAACCATGGTGGCATTCAGATTGTCTTCTAGCTTTAGAAGTTTATACCAATGTACCCAGAAATATTTAGTGAGAAGAGCTTTTCGGATTCTTTAAATACTTTAAACATTTCAAAAAAGCTTTCTTTATGAAATGAAAGGAGACAGCGAGCAATGCCCAGTTAGTATCTGTGCAGCATTCACTGATTTCTTGCTGGTGTGCTCATGACATCATGCGTGTTTGATAAATACCAAGTTTTCATACTTAGGGAAATTCTATATTTTACACACAAGTGAGAATTTAGAATGCCTTTCAAATTCCCTTCATATTCTTATATTTATGCATCAAAAAAGGGCACAATTTAAACTGTGTACTGTAACAGACAAATGTAAGCTCTACTTCTGCATTTAAGAAGCCTTAAGCCCGGCGCCCACCGGACACCCCGTTCAGCGGTGTTCGGCGGTCTGGGCTTGACGCGCAGGATTTTGGAATAGTTTTCTATCTCTGTGCGGCTGCTGCGCGGCAGACGTTTCCAGTGGGCTTTGCTCCATTGAAAACAATGGAATTCTAGTTGTTTTATTGTCACGGCGCGCCACGTACGTGTCCTATGGGCGACGGCCTTTACAAGCTCCTCTCCCCTCCTTTTCCCTTACCAACAAAGACTAAACAACCAATGCAGTGAAAATACTAAAAATAAGGTGAAAACAACTCATGCCTTTAACATGGTTTAACATGGTAAGCTATCTTGTGAAGGCTGTGCTGTTTAAATAATCATAATTCACCAGTATTGATCCTGAGAGTGAGCTATACTCTGACCTTTGAAGGGCACTTTCCATCTCCTTTTTCTCTTGTTGTGCATCTTTGATCTGGTAGGTGACCCGAGCCAGAAACTCCTCAAAGTTGCTAAGGAGATGCGGCTCATCCTTACGGAGCTGTGCCCAAAGACTGCGCACCTCACTTGGCCTGAAATGTACATACAGTAGGGTATTGGAACTGCTGCCACACATAAACGACAACAACAATACACTGATAATAGAATACAGTGTGTATGTGTATGTGTGTGTGTGTGTGTGTGTGTGTGTGTGTGTGTGTGTGTGTATAATGTGTATGATAACTCACTCCTCAAATATATTAGTAGCTCCAAGGCTCTCAAGCAACATTCCAAAGTGTCTATCCTCCTCCTTGTTCTCCATCAACACATCATCCCACTGGCTCTGGTAAATTGCTTCTGAGGTCTTCTTGGAGATGGCTCCTTGATCTTCGACCCTCAATATCTTTCGGCCATGAAGAAAATCACCTGGGATACAAACAACACATATTAATATCAACAGACTGCCGTTCTTTCAATCTCGGCCCTCTTATCTTGTGTACATCTGTGAGGTTTGTTTATAAGGAGTCAAGACGCACTTGAGGAGTTAAGATTCATAATTTATAATTCACTGCTGAGAAGCAACGTTTCAATATCACTCCATAGCCTGATTACATTTTCGATAAACACATGGCCATTGAGGACTGAAAATGAAGTTATGAAGCTACAGTATGAGCATAATTTCTGCTGCAAAGTCGAAACATTAGAAACGACTCAGAGACAGGATAATTAGAACCATGATTGCTGCTCAACAGTAGTGCGGGTGTATGTGCAGGTTTTCAGTAACTGGAATATGATCTTAATCAGGTTGTGACCACTGGGTTAAAGGCATAGCTCAGTATTTTACACTTTAAGCCCGTTTTCTGTATTGCCTAGGAATCTGGGATACAAACGGGTGGTTGACACCGAAATCTTGAAGATTGCTCCTGTTGCTGCAATTTGGCTGCTTTAGAGTGTTCTCTGTATGGCTTCAGCATTGCTCGCTACGGGCCAGGATGATTCTGTCCTTTAACACCCCTAAACGTTTGTTTAAAAAAATTTGCAACTCACCGAGTGGTCACTGGTCTTCAACAATCTAGCCAGTTTTGCAGCGAAATACAGTTTCTGTCATCTTTTATCAGGGATTTTCTAAATCTTGGAACTACTTTTTCAGATACCTCACAACCGTGTATAAACTTCGCTCTTGCTATAGAAGATAGTTGAAGACCAGTAACCACTCGGTGAGTTGCACATTTTTTATAAACAAACGTTTAAGGACAGAATCATCCTGGCCCATAGTGAGCAATGCTGAAGCCATACAGAGAACATTCTAAAGCAGCCACATTGTAGCAAAAGGACCAATCTTTGAGATTTCGGTGTCAACCATTCGTTTGCATCCTAGGCAATACAGAAAACGGGCTTGAAGTGTAAAATACCAAACTATGCCTTTAAGGTGTTTCCATGACTCATACGCAGTCTGAATATTATCATTATTACAGTGCATGAAAATGCACTGTACTGTTATCCCTAGGCTTCTTCTTCTTCTTCTTCTTCTACTACTTCTTATTATTATAGTGCATGAAAATGCACTATACTGTTCTTCCTAGGCTTCTTCTTATTAGAGTGCATGAAAATGCACTATACTGTTATTCCAAGTCTTCTTATTATTACAGTGCATGAAAATGCACTGTACTGTTCTTCCTAGGCTTCTTATTACAGTGCATGAAAATGCACTGTACTGTTCTTCCTAGGCTTCTTCTTCTTATTATTCTTCTAACGCACGCAAATCAGCTAGAACCGTTTAACGTAGAAACTTCATTCAAACTACGTTACGTAGGTCTTACTTAGGACATGTGTGCTATGACTTTTCAACTTTGTAACTTTTATACTTTTTAAACTATTAGTTAAAAACTATTACAATTTACCCCATAGACTTAACATTGCTCATTATGACATCACGGCAGCAATTAGAATCTTACTCCAGCTGGTCAGCCACCTGGGCACCAACTGTCAGTTTCTCTCAGGCAATCTCTCTGAAGACTACATATTCTGTTCCCCTGTATCCTCTGTGCACAACAGTATCAAAATAAGTCCTCCTAATTCCATCCAACTTTATATCCATTCATCTTCTTCAAACCATTCACTCATCCACCCATTCTAAACAGTCTGCCTATCAACATCAATTAGACGTTCTACATTCAACTTTTAAACAATCTACTCTGTCTCAGGCTGGCTCTCTTAAGACTAGCCAGTTAAATTGATCACACCTGTATCTGTATCCACTACTCTCAGTAGAGAGCTGTGTCTCTCCATTCTACAAGAATATAAGGCACATTCCATCCACCATTCTATCCATTCATCTTCTTCAGACCATTCACTCATCCACCCATTAAACTGTCTATCAACATCTATTAAACAATCTGTCTATCAACATCCATTAAACTCTCTGTCTATCAACATTAATTAGACTATCTACCTTCAACTTTTTAATTATTTACTCTGTCTCAGGCTTTAAGAGTACACTCTGGCTCTCTTAAGACTAGCCAGTTAAATTGATTACACCTGTATCAACTACTCTCAGAGAGCTGTATCAGTGTCTCTCTTAACAAGAATATAAGGCACATTCCATCCAACCTTCTATCCATTCATCTTCTTCAGACCATTCACTCATCCACCATTAAACTGTCAATCAATATCTATTAAACAATCTGCCTATCAACATCCATTAAACATTCTGTCTATCAACATTAATTAGACTATCTACATACAACTTTTAAAGTATTTACTGTGGGTCCCTCTCAAGCAGCGTTTATATGTCCTCCCTCGCTCCTCGATCCTCAATGATCTACATAAAGAAAGATAGAAGAAGGGCTAGACTATCCCATTGTTGCCGCTCCATCATTCTTTATGTAGATCAGTGAGGAGCGAGAGAGGACGCGTAAACGCTATATGAGAGGCACCTTCTGTCTCAGGCTTTAAGCATACAATCTCATTAAGACTACAGATCCTGTTAACTGTTTCCTCTGTCCACAACTGTTTCAAAATAAAAGTCCTCACTGCAATAATACACTATTAAATCATTTGACCTTTGAAACTACTCAACTATTTAACTGTTCAACCATTCCAACTGTCAGTTATCATCAACTATGCCTCCAGTCAACTACATGAAACCTCCATGTACCTAGCAACCAACATAGCAACCATTAAAATTAAGCGTTTATGACCGTTTCCATAGCAACCAACATGATTATACTGCAGTAACTTCTTGTTTCCTGATAGTGGCCACCATGGATACCCTAGCAACTACTGTTTCAAAATAAAAGTCCTCACTAGCAAGTTAGCATTGTTAGCATGGTTAGCACAGTTAGCATTGTTAACATAGTTAGCAATTTTAGCATAACTGCTAAAAATGATTAGCTAAGTTAGCTCATCAACCTGGTTAGCATTGTTAGCATAGTTAGCATTGTTAACATAGTTAGCATTTTTAGCACAACTGCTAAAATGATTAGCTAAGTTAGCTAATCAACGTGGTAAGCATAGTTAACATAGTTAGCAATGTTAGCATAGTTAGCATTTTTTAGCATTACTGCTAGAAATCATCAGCTAAGTTAACTTATCAACCTGGTTAGCATTGTTAGCATAGTTAACATTTTAGAATACCTGTTAGAAATTATTAGTTAAGTTAGAACAGGAATGTTTAAGCTTTAAAATGTGTACCTTAACACTATCAACTCTCTTTAAACTATGCAACCACCATGTTTACCCTAGCTACACCTTAGTAGCCATATCTACATTTTTTTGCATTTTCATGCACTGGTAATTCCTTGGAATTGCATTTCTAGTTCTTCTTCTTCTAACGCTCGCAATTCAGCTTCAACCGTTTAACGTAGAAACTTCATTCAAACGTTGTTGCGTAGGTCTTGCTTATGCCATGTGTGCTTTGTATTTTTCAACTTTGTAACTTTTATACTTTTTAAACTATGAATTAAAAAACGATTTCCCCATAGATTTAACATTGAGCTATTTCCCCATAGACTTAACATTGCTCATTATGACATCACGGCAGCAATTAGAATCTTACGCCAGGTGGCTGGCCACCTGGGCACCAACTGTCAGTTTCTCTGGCTTTAAGCATACAGTCTCTCAGAAGACTACATATCCTGTTAACTGTTTCCTCTGTCCACAACTGTTTCAAAATAAAAGTCCTCACTGCAATAATACACTATTAAATCATTTAACCATTGAAACTACTCAACTATTGAACTGTTCAACCATTCCAACTGTCAGTTATCATCCACTATGCCTCCAGTCAACTACATGAAACCTCCATGTACCTAGCAACCAACATAGCAACCATTAAAATTAAGTGTTTATGACCGTTTCCATAGCAACCAACATGATTATACTGCAGTAACTTCTTGTTTCATGATAGTGGCCAACATGGATACCCTAGCAAAAAATGTTTCAAAATAAAAGTCCTCACTAGCAAGTTAGCATAGTTAGCATTGTTAGCATAGTTAGCATTTTTAGCATAACTGCAAAAAATCATCAACTAAGTTAGCTAATCAACCTGGTTAGCATTGTTAGCAAATTTAGCATTGTTAGCATAGTTAGCATTTTTAGCATTACTGCTAGAAATCATCGGTTAAGTTAGCTAATCAACCTGGTTAGCATTGTTAGTAAAGTTAGCATTGCAAGCATAATTAGCATTTTTAGCGTAACTGCTAGAAATCATTAGCTAAGTTAGCTAATCAACATTTTAACATGAATAGAAATCATTAGTTAAGTTAGAACTGGAATGTTTCATCTTTAAACTGTCTACCTTCACACTATCAACTCTCTGTAAACTATGCAACCACCATGTTTACCCTAGCTACACCTTAGTAACCATATCTACATTATCTATCTATTTCTGCATTTTCATGCACTGGTAATTCCTTGGAATTGCATTTCTAGTTATTCTTCTAACGCACGCAAATCAGCTAGAACTGTTTAACGTAGAAACTTCATTCAAACTGTGTTACGTAGGTCTTACTTAGGACATGTGTGCTATGACTTTTCAACTTTGTAACTTTTATACTTTTTAAACTATTAGTTAAAAACTATTACAATTTCCCCCATAGACTTAACATTGCTCATTATGACATCACGGCAGCAATTAGAATCTTACGCCAGGTGGCCGGCCACCTGGGCACCAACTGTCAGTTTCTCTGGCTTTAAGCATACAGTCTCTCAGAAGACTACATATCCTGTTCACTGTTTCCTCTGTCCACAACTGTTTCAAAATAAAAGTCCTCAGTGCAATAATACACCATTAAATCATTTAACCAGTGAAACTACTCAACTATTGAACTGTTCAACCATTCCAACTGTCAGTTATCATCAACTATGCCTCCAGTCAACTACATGAAACCTCCATGTACCTAGCAACCAACATAGCAACCATTAAAATTAAGTGTTTATGACCGTTTCCATAGCAACCAACATGATTATACTGCAGTAACTTCTTGTTTCCTGATAGTGGCCACCATGGATACCCTAGCAACAAATGTTTCAAAATAAAAGTCCTCACTAGCAAGTTAGCTAGTTAGCATGGTTAGCATAGTTAGCATAGTTAGCATTTTTAGCATAACTGCAAAAAATCATCAACTAAGTTAGCTAATCAACCTGGTTAGCATGGTTAGCAAATTTAACATTGTTAGCATAGTTAGCATTTCTAGCATTACTGCTAGAAATCATCGGTTAAGTTAGCTAATCAACCTGGTTAGCATTGTTAGTAAAGTAGCATTGCTAGCATAATTAGCATTTTAGCGTAACTGCTAGAAATCATTAGCTAAGTTAGCTAATCAACATTTTAACATGAATAGAAATCATAAGTTAAGTTAGAACTGGAATGTTTCATCTTTAAACTGTCTACCTTCACACTATCAACTCTCTGTAAACTATGCAACCACCATGTTTACGCTAGCTACACCTTAGTAACCATATCTACATTATCTATCTATTTTTGCATTTTCATGCACTGGTAATTCCTTGGAATTGCATTTCTAGTTCTTCTTCTAACGCACGCAATTCAGCTTGAACCGTTTAACGTAGAAACTTCATTCAAACTGTGTTACGAAGGTCTTGCTTAGGACATCAGCGCAATGTATTTTTTAACTTTGTAACTTTTATACTTTTTAAACTATAAATTAAAAACTATTAACAATTTCCCCATAGACTTAACATTGCTCATTATGACATCACGGCAGCAATTAGAATGTTACCCCAGCTGGTCAGCCACCTGGGCACCAACTGTCAGTTTCTCTCAGGCTCCTCTCTGAAGACTACATATTCTGTTCCCCTGTATCCTCTGCGCACAACAGTATCAAAATAAGTCCTCCTAATTCCATCCAACTTTATATCCATTCATCTTCTTCAAACCATTCACTCATCCACCCATTCTAAACAGTCTGCCTATCAACAACATCAATTAGACGCTCTACATTGAACTTTTAAACAATCTACTCTGTCTCAGGCTGGCTCTCTTAAGACTAGCCAGTTAAATTGATTACACCTGTATCTGTATCCACTACTCTCAGTAGAGAGCTATGTCTCTCCATTCTACAAGAATATAAGGCACATTCCATCCAACATTCTATCCATTCATCTTCTTCAGACCATTCACTCATCCACCCATTGAACTGTCTATCAACATCTATTAAACAATCTGTCTATCAACATCCATTAAACTCTCTGTCTATCAACATTAATTAGACTATCTACATTCAACTTTTAAATTATTTACTCTGTCTCAGGCTTTAAGAGTACTCTGGCTCTCTTAAGACTAGCCAGTTAAATTGATTACACCTGTGTCAACTACTCTCAGAGAGCTGTATCAGTGTCTCTCTTAACAAGAATATAAGGCACATTCCATCCAACCTTCTATCCATTCATCTTCTTCAGACCATTCACTCATCCACCCATTAAACTGTCAATCAATATCTATTAAACAATCTGCCTATCAACATCCATTAAACATTCTGTCTATCAACATTAATTAGACTATCTACATACAACTTTTAAAGTATTTACTGTGGGTCCCTCTCAAGCAGCGTTTATATGTCCTCCCTCGTCCTCGATCCTCAATGATCTACATAAAGAAAGATAGAAGAAGGGCTAGACTATCCCATTGTTGCCGCTCCATCATTCTTTATGTAGATCAGTGAGGAGCGAGAGAGGACGCGTAAACGCTATGAGAGGCACCTTCTGTCTCAGGCTTTAAGCATACAATCTCATTAAGACTACAGATCCTGTTTCACTACTTCCTCTGTCCACAACTGTTTCAAAATAAAGGTCCTCACTGCAATAATACACTATTAAATCATTTAACCATTGAAACTACTCAACTATTGAACTGTTCAACCATTCCAACTGTCAGTTATCATCCACTATGCCTCCAGTCAACTACATGAAACCTCCATGTACCTAGCAACCAACATAGCAACCATTAAAATTAAGCGTTTATGACCGTTTCCATAGCAACCAACATGATTATACTGCAGTAACTTCTTGTTTCCTGATAGTGGCCACCATGGATACCCTAGCAACAAATGTTTCAAAATAAAAGTCCTCACTAGCAAGTTAGCTAGTTAGCATGGTTAGCATAGTTAGCATTGTTAGCATAGTTAGCATTTTTTAGCATAACTGCAAAAAATCATCAACTAAGTTATCTAATCAACCTGGTTAGCATTGTTAGCACATTTAGCATAGTTAGCATTTTTAGCATTACTGCTAGAAATCATCGGTTAAGTTAGCTAATCAACCTGGTTAGCATTGTTAGCATTGCTAGCATAGTAAGCATTTTTAGCGTAACTGCTAGAAATCATTAGCTAAGTTAGCTAATCAACATTTTAACATGAATAGAAATCATTAGTTAAGTTAGAACTGGAACGTTTCATCTTTAAACTGTCTACCTTCACACTATCAACTCTCTGTAAACTATGCAACCACCATGTTTACCCTAGCTACACCTTAGTAACCATATCTACATTATCTATCTATTTTTGCATTTTCATGCACTGGTAATTCCTTGGAATTGCATTTCTAGTTACAATTAAAACAGAATATGGTGTGCATGGGTTAGGTTCTTCCTGTACACCACCTTACTCACCTTACATTATGGGTTACATCACCAAATCATCTGGTCAACAGCCACCACTGATTCTTATCAATTAAATTTAAATATCAGTTAAATTCTTGATAAAAAAGTTTTTTTTTTTTTTCAATGATCGTTCAATATCCCTACATCTACTTGTTTTGGCTACTGATTACATTTCAGTTACCACCACAATATATTGCATTATTTGTAGCTGTTTTACTTTTGCTAGATTAAAATGACTGAAAATATATAAAAAGGCAAGACTTATTATTTTTATGGAAAACTCTCCCATGGATGAATGAAGTAGATTTATTTTATTCAATGTAAACAGTTTTTTTTTTTTTTATATAAACTTACTAAAACCAGAAGAAAACTCTCCAATGGTAAGGTACCCATTCTTGTCTGAAGCCAACGAATCAAAGACATTCTCTAGTTCCTCTTCACTTAGAGGTAGCTCCTTATGCAGCCTCTGATGAAATCAGAAAAAGGTAAGGCTGCAGGGTAAACTGGTTATGAGCAAAATCAAAGGACAAAGTTAGGTATAAACTTTCAGAAGGGACTAAAGCATTAGCACAATGCTATCCTGTCAGAGAATGGCTAATATCAAAGTGGATTCTTTTTTTCACCAGTAACTCTCTCTCTACAGGTCATAATTAGACACAAGTAGCCTAAACGGACACACCATTGTCTTAATTTACAAATTATTATACCATTTCTGCACTTTTTTGTTTTAAGGCATACATTGAGTATTCCACATTATGCTTAACTAGATAACAATATACAACAGAATTATACAAATGTCAATATTTGATAATATAAAAAATGTTAAATTATGATGTGATGATGAAATGCTAATCAAACTAAAATCTTTACACAATGATTGAGTAGTTCTCACTAAGATATTGTAGTTTAAAGTGGAGATGAATAACAACGTTCACATTTTTTGGATGCTTTCTATCTTAGATGAGGGTGCAACCATCTTTAATCAAGGCATAGTGTGACGTCACAGGAGTCATTCCGCTTTGTGGCTCTTATAGGAGCTCTCTAAGAATGTTCTAAGAAAGCTCCTAAGAAGTTTTTAGCACTTAAGAGCTTCTTAACAAATCTGTGAAACCCGGCCACTGTCTGTTGCAGGCGAAAATATAACACTATTGATGTGCATACCATGGGAACATTTAAAAACACATTCAATCAACACTCATTTTTATCATGCAAGGTGCCTTCATGAAGTGTAATTAATCGTTTCATACAGGCAGTGTTTTACCTCTGAATATCCTCTGAATATAACACAATGTGCGTGCAAATCACGGCAATTTGTCTCTGTTGCATTGATAGATGCAGTAGTGATTCAGGTCTCTTCTACACTGCAGTTTCAATGCTATTCTCTTCCTGTAAGTGGCTTTGGGTTAAAGGGTCTGCTAAATGAATAGATGTAAATGTCTGTAAGCAACACGACAGAAAAGAATGGCTGTGAATTTGGATGCACTTTGCTTTTATCAGCCACACAAGGATAAGGAATGGTAAAACACCATCTATTTCAAATGATAAATTCTGCCTTTAAGGTGGCATTTTATGTGAACTAGGTTTATTCCATTAAATGCATCAGCTGTTTTGAAATATTCTTATCGTTTGCACATCAATATAGGTGTGGCCAGAGCAACTTTGTCAATTCTTGTGACGTCATACTACGCCTTGATCAAAGATTTCTTGCTCTGGTGGCAATAATCTGAAAGCAAACTACTTGAATTTCAAGTTTAACTCTATAACCATATCTCACCTAAGATAAAAAAAAAAGAAGAATCCAAAAAAATGCAGACATCGTTCAGTGCTTAATTTCCACTTTAAACTAGACAGTGCAAAAAAAAACTGATTTTCCGGACTGAAAGTCTCTCCAGACAAGTCCAGTATAAGTCACATCAGTCAAAAAATGTGAAGAGGGAAAAAGCATATATAAGTCACACCGGACTATAAGTCAGAAATCTATTTCACAAAATCCAAGACCAAGAACAGACAGAAACTATGCAACTGGACACATGGCGGCCAAAAAGATTGAAAATTCTGAAGACGAAGGAGTGAATGGTGGCAAGCTGAGGCGAGCCAGGCAATAATGAAGATGAGGAGGGCCCAACGGTAATTGTGAAGCAATTTACTGAAGATTAACTGAACGAAAATGCTGATGTGGTGCATGACAATGTGCCTAAACATTTGGAGAATGTAACGCAATCAAGCAATTTTGAGCAGCTGAAATGCCGAGGCTACCCCCTGAGAGAGCGAGAGAAAAAAAGGGCCGTGTTTTAAAAGAGCATGCAATCACTTTCACTTTCAATGATGTTATACTAAGGAACCTACCCTTTTTTACACACTGTTCACATGCCTTTCTTAACCAGTATGAACATTTGGACATCTGGAAAGGCAAGTTAGTCAACTAGCACACAGAATAGGGCGACCAGACTACTATTACAGTTTTTCAAAATAATATTGCTAGAAGCTTCTTTTTCTCAAAACAGTAAACACAAAACTCATTTTTCCACATTGGATCAAATTTAGATAGATATCCAACACCAAAGATGGGTCGTTATTCAAACTGTGTCTTGTGTTTTTGCCTGGATGAGTGAAGGCGACATGAGGATTTGAGGTGCTACTCAAAAATGTCTGTCTTGATAGGACTCCTTAACATAAAGGTTGGGTACGGAATTCGCAAAACGGCCGGCAGATTTTGAATACATACAACCTCATAGTCCCGCCCTCCATGCACCAACGAAAATTATGCGCGAGAGCGAGCCAGGCTAAATGAAATGCCAGCCTGGCGTCTACAGCACTATGAGCTCTAGTCTCAATACAATCGCCCACATCAACTTCCCCAATTACATTCTTTATTCAACTCCAAAGGGTTGTAGGTAATAGTTCCACAAATCAGACAAGGTAGATGATTTTATAGCCTACATTATGGTAAAAGCACCTTAGTCTACCAGCCCTTTCGTTCGGAAATTCTAAAACAACGATGCATTTTAATAGGCTACACCAAAAATAACATTTGATATACCTTACATCTTTCAGTAGCCATAGGTGTGTATATTTGAACAGAATCTGGTTTGGTTCTTACCAGGGCGTTTATCTTCTGAAATATCCGAGTTTAGTGCTGGCCCGCTGGTTCGCCTATTCCACTCTAGCTCCAAGCGGTTAAGTTTCGATTTCATGTTTATAGTCAGGGAGCCATGGGGTCAGACCTGGCTTTGTCGGTTAAAGTTTTTTTTTTTGCAGAATCTAGTAGACTAGGGGTACCTCTTTAAGATTTAAGAGGGTGCCCGGTGATATCCCTTGGGCAATTTCGTATATTAAGCCTTTCTTGTCCAATGTGTTGACTATAAGGCGGATATACTACAGGTGAATAGGGTAAAAAAATTAACAAGCAGATATCACTATGAAATTTCACCAGTTGATTACTTAGATCAATATGAAAAATAAATGTATTACAAGTTTTCTGAAATTTAATGTTTGGATATGCAAATTAGGTATGATGTAATTAAATATGCGCTGATTTGCATAAACGTAAAAAGATCAAATCTGAACATTGGGTAAAGCCAGTTTCAATTTTTTTCTTTTCATTTTGTTGACATAAGAGATGAAAAGTATTTTAGAGAGGGAATTATGGATATCTCATTTAGTTATTCAGTAAATCAGAAAATACTATACCAGCCTTTAAAAAATCCATTTTCGCCATGTTTTTTGGAATAAAATGTCATGTAAATCAGGCTAAGAATAATATATCAACAAACCCCTCTGCAAAAACCTTCTAAACATGGTTAGGTATAAGACTGAAAAGTTTGGTGTATGTAGATGCTTGTGAAGTGGAGATTTTGTTCTCCGAGTGAGAGAGGAAACTCATCCATATCCGCCTTATATTCAACACATTGGACAAGAAAGGCTTCATATACGAAATTGCCCAAGGGATATCACCGGGCACCCTCTTAAATCTTAAAGAGGTACACCTACTCTACTAGATTCAGCAAAAAAAAAAACTTTAACCGACAAAAGTGAAGTGTTCCTTTAAGGTTCTCGTGAGCTTTTGGCAGACCAGACCAGTCACTAAGCCATGGGGTCAGGTTGCAACCAACCCAGGTCAGACCTGGTTTTGTTGGTTAAAGTTTTTTTTTTTTGCTGAATCTAGTAGAGTAGGTGTACCTCTTTAAGATTTAAGAGGGTGCCCGGTGATATCCCTTGGGCAATTTTGTATATTAAGCCTTTCTTGTCCAATGTGTTGAATATAAGGCGGATATGGATGAGTTTCTTCTCTCACTCGAAGAACAAAATCTCCACTTCACAAGCATCTACATACACCAAGCTTTTCAGTCTTATACCTAACCATGTTTAGAAGGATTTTGCAGAGGGGTTTGTTGATATATTATTCTTAGCCTGATTTACATGACATTTTATTCCAAAAAACATGGCGAAAATGGATTTTTTAAAGGCTGGTATAGTATTTTCTGATTTACTGAATAACTAAATGAGATATCCATAATTCCCTCTCTAAAATACTTTTCATCTCTAATGTCAACAAAATGAAAAGAAAAAAAATTAAGCTGGCTTTGTCCAATGTTCAGATTTGATCTTTTTACGTTTATGCAAATCAGCGCATATTTAATGACATCATACCTAATTTGCATATTCAAACATTAAATTTCAGAAAACTTGTAATACATTTATTTTTCATATTGATCTAAGTAATCAACTGGTGAAGTTTCATAGTGATATCTGCTTGTTAATTTTTTTACCCTATTCACCTGTAGTATATCCGCCTTATAGTCAACACATTGGACAAGAAAGGCTTAATATATGAAATTGCCCAAGGGATATCACCGGGCACCCTCTTAAATCTTAAAGAGGTACCCCTAGTCTACTAGATTCTGCAAAAAAAAAAACTTTAACCGACAAAGCCAGGTTCACCTAAATTATGGCATTTGGCTCCCGGACTATTACAACACTCTTCGAGTCACGGTAAAATGTAATTTTTGCTACAGCTTATTTATTGCGTGGGTGATTGAGTTTCCGTAGGTATCCGCTGCCTTATGTATAGAAATGAAGTGACACATACAACTTGAGGGGAACATTATGGGACGTGTAGCAGGCCTAGATAGTTTCGTTTCAGCACTGACTCGCGGTCAACAGCTTTCGTGCTATGTGCACGAACGGGTCGCGCGTGCGGAGGGGATGGGGAGGAGGAAGAGGAAGACCGTTAGATTGACAAATGAGCTGTGAAATGATGGTATGGGGTTTGGAATTCTATTGGCTGGAGTTTTTCGAGCCCTGCCCGTTCCGCAGATGATTGACATGTTTAATTTCCATTTCAGTGCTTCCAACTCAGTGGCTGTAAGTGGGTTAGGAATAGGATTTCAAGTGATTTTGCAAAAATGACCAAAAAAGCTCATTCCTTACCCTACCTTTAACATAAGTCAAAGTCTTCTTAAATTAAGTCAGAATTATATTTTGAGAGAGTGGTATGTAAATCCCTTCAGACTAAAAACAATACTAAATAGATTTTCTTTGATCTGAGTATCAGATTAATAATTATTAATTTCTGCCAGTGTGCTATTTACAGCTGCACACTCCACCAATGTGCTCTACTGGAATACTGTATGTAGAAGCTTTTTTCCAAGTGGTACTGGTTACTTGCTCCTGTTTCTACTTGATCGAGGCCTCACAGCCTCCACCATCAAGGTATATTTTGCCACCATGGTATACCATTGATACTTTGTACATGAAATCATTGTAAACTGAGCTATTCCCACATGGATTGTCATGTTCCTATAGCTAGCCCGCATGCGGTTTTAGTCCTCTGCAATAGGAGTTTCATAAATGTTACATCAAGATTGACTTACCCTCATGTCTGTGCGGGTGATGTATCCTTTGCTCTCAATGTCACATGTCTGAAAGAACTCCTGTGTCTTGTCCAACATGGAGATGCAGCCCCACTTGGACCCCCCTCCTTCTTCACAAACTTGAGTTTCCGGCTGCCCCTTCTTTTTAACCGAATCTCTGCGGTAGACCCCTGTGCTTACATGTGTGAAGTCGGCCATGTCTTCTCTTCTCTAGTCTTTATGCTCCCAACAATTATTTTTCCATGATGGCTCACACCTCATTTCTCCTCTGGCAGCATTCTTCTAACCTCAGTTTCAGCAATCTACAAGAGAAAAAAAAAAACATTACTGACTGTTTATGATGCATCATCATGTTAGGAACTGTGTCAATGTAGTCATATAACCATAAAAACAAACAAATATAGGCCTACAGAAAAACAAAATATCAAAATGTATTTACAAATATGCTGTACATTATACAGACTCATTTCTGTTGCTAAACTGTCTTTTCTATTGCAACAAAGGGAGTAATGTAAATGTCCCCTTAGAATTATAAAGGCTCTATGTTCTATCTCGAATGCAAAGATTTTCAAGAGACGAAACATGAAATACAACATTTTATTAACTGTAAAACGACTTTTGCTATTTACAAGTTAGAATGTCCACTTTGTAAAGTATTTTATGTTGGCAGGACTAAACACCGACTACAGGACAGAGTTTCAGAGCATATACGCCATAAAAAAACCAAAATGACAACATAACAAAACTCAATGGCTCGTCATTTTAAGGACAAAACCAGAAGTGATCCTTCAATTTCAAGGGCAATTGGCATCGATCACATCCCACAGACTATAAGGGGAGGGTATAGATTAAAACACCTGAATCAAAGAGAGAGTTTTTGGATTTTTAGATTAAAAGCAACCCTTTACCCAGGTCTCAATAAAGGTGTAGATTAGGGGTTGTAATGCCACTTCTGAGCATTTCAATTATACCGATGACATACCGGTATGTTTTAATGAACATGTGGAAATAGGTGTGGAGATTTGAACAAAAGCTGGTTTGGTTCTTCTTAACCAAAATAAAAACGTTGGCGTGTCGCATGGACGTCATCGTCATCTTGCTTTACCCCCTGGCCTGTGATTGGTTCCTTTGCTGAGGTGAAAATCGGGTTCATGGAAGCCAGGCTGCCGAGCAGTGTGAATGAAATCGCCCTCAAGGCAGGTTGGGTATACGGTCATGTAGGCCTAACACCGGCTCTGACTGCGTTGGAGCCCTAGGCGTGACTTTAATTCCAGAGGTGGACAAAGTACATAATTCCTTTACTTAAATGAAAGTATAAACACATCTGGTCAAATATTAGGCCTATTCCAACGCAAGTGAATGTTGTTAAGTCTGATTTTTACAAAAAACAGGTTCTCTCAGTCAGACTAAGTGGAGGATATTTTGATGAAAAGAATGAACTTCAAGGTGGCCAGTCACCTTATTGCATTTAAATAATCAAATGTGGTTACAAGTAACGAGTAGTCTACTTCATGGTCATATTTCAAATGTAGGCCTAGTGGAGTCAAAAGTAGCCTACAGTTTTGTCTTTCAAACTAGTGGTCAAAAATAACAGTCACAAGTTTCCAAAAATATTATACTCAAGTAGGCTACAGACACTCAAATATCATACTTAAGTATAGCAATCATAAGCTAAATGTATCTTACTGTCCACCACCGTTTAGCGTAATTCTGAGATTGAGTGGAACCACACTGTCTAAAGTAGAAGACGCACGTTTTAAGCATTGCAAAACGTTTCATTCATGTAAATTGGCTGAGGAAAGGCGGCGAACTTTGTGAAATGTAGCCTATGTGAATTATGATATACGATCAGGCCCAACTTAAAGGGATATTCCGCCATTTTTGGAAATACGCTCATTTTCCACCTCCCCTCGAGCAAAACAATCGATATTTACCTTGTTCCCGTTCATCCAGCCATTCTGTGAGTCTGGCGATACAACTTTTAGCTTCAGCCTAGCATAGATCACTGAATCGGATTAGACCATTAGCTTCTCGCCTGCTAGCTTCATGTTTAAAAGTGACTAAGATTTCTGATAATTTTCCCATTTAAAACGTGTCTCCTCTC